>NW_028229529.1:630854-914909 GCF_053477565.2 Lygodium microphyllum
ATGTGAGACAAGTTGTACATGCTTCTCATATGGTGATTAACATTTCTTGGCTATCCAAGCCTTGCATCATGTGGAACAACTTATACATGCTTCTCATACGATGATTGTCCATCCTCTTGGACTATTATGCTACATATCTCAGCTATCTTGATGGGTTGTATATACATCTTCTCCTCATTGAAGATAACATCATGGCTACAAACTTTCTTCTTAGCTTTCGCATCCCAAAGATGGTACCCTATCTCACTTGAATCTCCATATCTAAGAAAATGCATTTCTGGGACTTAGGATCGAGCTTGTTTTGCTTGTCCTTTCACATATGTATATAAGCCTCATAGCCAAACACATGTAAGTGATCATAAGAAGGTTTCTTACTAGGCCACACCTCATTAGGAATCTTGCCATCCAACGGCTTGCTAGGTGACTGAGTAATTAAGTGAATATTTGTCTTAATAGCTTCCCAAAAACCATAAGTAAGACTTGCATTAGCCAACAATGAACATACTTCAAGATCTCTCTTGTATGATTCTATTCATCTTTTTAGCCACTCCATTTTGAGCTAGGTTTTTAGTAGTTGTCAATTCCTCTTAATACCACACATATAACAAAAGTTTTAGAATACATGAGAAGTATACTCCTCACCATTACTGGTCCTAAAGCATCAAAGCTTCTTGCCAAACTGATTTTGAATGCAATCCCAAGTACTTTTAAAATGTTCCAAATATATCACCCTTCTTATGAATTATAGTTGTTATGGCCTCTCAAGACCACAATATGAATACATGATACATCAATCTTCTTGAAAACAACCCCACAACAAAAACTAACTTGTTGAATCCATCTACAACCATTACCATAATTTAATATTTAGGAACCCTACATAGACAAGAAATACATATTATGATTATTCAAGTGACACCATTCTTGTGAAAGATAAATGACATTTTACAACCATCATGACTATTGATCACATAACTCAAAGTAGACAACATAGATATTCAGGAAACAAACATAGATAAGCAGGATCAACATTAGCGACCATCTCATGGTGTTATCTTGAAGAATATTTCATTCCTGATCATAGAGCATATGATCGAATTCCGCATGCAGGATGTAAAGCCTATTGGCTATCCATTACCTTCTTATGTGAAGGTATCACAGGCCGATTGTCCGCAGACAGATGAGCAGAGGGCCGAGATGGCCAAGATCCCTTATGCTTCAGCCGTGGGCAGTTTGATGTATGCCATGATAGCCACTCGTCCAGATATTGCGCATGCAGTTGGTGTTGTGGCACGCTATATGGCTACACCTGGCAGAGCAGACATTGGGATGCCGTGAAGGGTATCATGAGGTACCTGAAGGGCACAGCAGATATATGTATTTGCTATGGCAACCAGGATACAGGGGTCGTGGGGTACACTGACTCCGATTATGCAGGACATGCAGATAGTAGGAAGTCCACTTCTGGCTATGTATTCACCTATGCTGGAGGGGTTGTCTCTTGGATGTCCAGGGTTCAGAAGTGTACGACTTTGTCTACCACTGAGGCCGAGTATGTTGCAGCCCACTGAGGCTTGCAAGGAGGCCATATGGCTAGGCCGTCTAGTTGCTGACCTTGGGATTGATGCTATACCTACACTGCATTCGGATTCTATGAGTGCCATTCAGTTGGCTAAGAATCCGGTCTTCCATGCGAAGATAAAACACATTGAGGTGAGGTATCACTTCATACGTGGTGTTGTGGAGGACAAGTCTGTTGACCTTGTCAAGATCTCCACTGACGAGAATCCTGCAGATCTGCTCACGAAAAGCCTCACTACTGAGCGCTTTGCCTTCCTCAGGAGATTGATGGGCATTGGATGAGATGTTGCCTTTCCTCATCCCTTGTACCTATGTACAGTTGTACTGTCTTTTTTCTTTTCTTTTCTCTCTCACTGGGGCAGATTCGCCTTTAAGTGGGAGGTTGTTGGGGTAAAGGCACCTCCACTGTGCCGCCCCGTGTATTACTACACTGACAGTACCCGCCACTGCACACTGCAGGTGGCGGGCGCCCGTTACGTCACTTTATTCTTTACATTCATTTTAGTGACTAGTAAATAAAGAAAGGCCCGGTCACACATTGTGACCGTTGGAGTTCCCATTTCTTGTCTCTCTCTTTCTTGCTCTTGCTCTCCCACCATAGCTCGCGTGCAAGCTTCGATCCTTCTCACCTTTCATTTCTCTACATCTTACCCCTTCTTTATGGTTCTCTCCTCCACTCTGACTCTTTTCATCTCATCACTTTCTTCTTCTCATTTTTTATGAAGGTCTTCCACCATTCACATTATACTTCTCACCTTCTTCTTTACCAACCTTAGGCCATCGGGCTTTTTCATGAAGGCAAGGGTGTTCTTTTTTTGGTTTGAGTTTTTGTGTTTTATGAGTTTTTGTTTGGCTTTTTGTGTTTTTTATGAGTTTTTTTAAAAGGTTCTTGTGTTGTGTTTGCCTAAGAATAGTATAAGAAAAACCATATCTATGAACCAAACAACCCATAGGATTATCCAAGTCCGACAAGTTAGATTACATGATTTTGTGTACACAATCCCATTAAGAGTCCAATAACCTAAAAATCTTTACTTGGTAGGCATTTTCCAAGCCCTTGAACAAATTCAAAACGCATAGTTGTTGTTCTCTTGCATCTGTAACCAAAACATAATGCATAGAGGGCTGAAATCTGTCAAGTGGACGTCTGTCTCTAGCAGACCGTCTCACCGCAGGCTCTGCTGCTTGTCTAATTGCTTGTCCAACACCCTGGCCCTGTGGAGGAACTGCTGCAGGCTGTACTACTGGCTGTGCTGGAGCTCTAGGCTCCTCCTGAAAGATCACTCTGCGGATCTCAACCACCTTCTCAGGCTGCCTGTGCATCTTGTCTTCATGGAAGATGACATCATGGCGGCATACTATTTTCCGCGCTTGCGGATCCCATAGGCGATAGCCCATCTCTCTTGACTCACCATAGCCAAGGAATATGCATTTAATGCTCTTTGGATCCAATTTACTCCTCTTGTCCTTGGGCACATGGCAGAATGCCTCACATCCAAAGACACGGAGATGCGCATAAGAGGGTGGCTTACCAGCCTAAACTTCCTCTGCAACCTGGAAATCCAATCCACTGGAAGGCGATCGGTTTATGACATGCACTGCCGTACTAACTGCCTCAGCCCAAAAACTCTGGGGTAGGCCTACATGGCTAAGCATAGAGCGCACACGCTCCTGAATAGTCATGTTCATGCGCTTAGCCAAACCATTCTGGGGTGGGGTGTAAGGGGCGGTCAGCTGACGCTTAATATCCCTGTCATCACAAAACTGCTCAAAAGCATGCAAGACATATTCTCCCCCATTATCTGTCCTAAGGCATTTCAGCCTATACCCAGTCTGGTTCTCAACAAGAGCAAGCCATCTCTGAAAAACTGCCAAGACATCGAACTTCTGCTTTATGGGATAAGCCCACACTTTCCTAGAAAAATCATCAATGAAGTTAACGAAGTACTTCGCGCCACCCATAGACATGCAAGGCATAGGCCCACAAACATCAGAATGCACCAATGCCAAGGGCTCACTCATGCGTGGCCTACCCGATTTCTTATGCGTAGACCTATTCTGCTTACCATAAAGACAATGATCACATGAGTCAAAACATGCATAATCCAAAGGCGGAAGATACTGCAAATCAGATAACATTTTCATTCCCTTCAAAGACATGTGCCCTAAACGAGCATGCCAAAGTGATACATGTGGGATAGAACCCACTGCCAAAACATGGTCAACTGAGGACCCAAATACAACAAGAGGATAGAGGCTGCCAGCCTTGGCGCCTCTAGCAAGCACAAGTCTGCCACGAGTAATCTTCCAAGCAGAATCCCCAAAACATACATGAAATCCTGCATCATCCAGCTATCCTGCAGACATAAGACTGCGCATAAGCGCAGGTACATGACGTACATCCCTAAGCAAAAATGAACTGCCAATGGAAAACTGCAACTAAATATCACCACAGCCCACAATATCAAGAGACCTGTCATCTCCAAGTCTGACTGATCCAGATACAGTACGGTAAGAGTAAAACCACTCACGGTAAGGCATCACATGGAAGGACGCACCTAAATCCAATAACCAGCACTGTGCATACATACTAGGTGTCTCAGTCAAGTGTGAAGCATCAGAAGAACTAGCTGCAAGTATGAACTCATCACTACCATCGGAATCCTCGGTCTGCATGACATTAATTTCTTCTATCTTGACACTGGACTTCGCAGGTACTATGCTGCGATTAGAGGACTTCTCCTGCACTTTCTCTTTGCCCTTATCCTTGCGCTTCTCATTGCGCAACTCATGACACTGTGGTCTGATATGGCCCTTTTTCCCACAATGATGACAAGTGACATTAGCGTTGCGCCCACGCGCTTACTACGCGACTTTCCACGAGATTTAGACCGACCCTTCTGCGAGTCACAGCCACGGTTATTACCACGATCATTCCTATCATTCTTGCCTCTAACTATCAAAGCATGTGAAACACGAGAGGCATCCAAGTTTTTGCTATTAACCTCTTCCTGTAGAAGAGCACTCTCAACATCATTCAGTTTCAGAGTAGCACTAGAGGCACATAGGGCAGTGCGGAATACATCCCATGACTCATTCAGAGTCCCAAGCAAGAAAAGAGGAGTTACTTCCTCTCCAAAGGTGATATCCTGCGAAGTCAGGTTCTTCAGTATAGCATGGAACTGGCTCAAGTGAGCAGACATAGTCGCATTATCCTTCATGCGCAGATCCATAAGCTGCTTCAACCAGTACATCTGACTCGCCGGACTTTTCTTATCATAAAGATTCTTGATCTTATTCCATAGATCCCATGCACTCTGTGCTTCCTCAAATACATTATAATGTACATGTTCAGTGAGAGACAATACAATCGTGGACTTGCATAGCTCATCAAGTTCAAGCCAGTCGTCATTGTCCATAGTTTCAGGCTGCTCCCCACTCAACCGAAGTGGCTTAATCTGAGATTTCTGCACCAAGACCTACCAAATTTGACTCTTCCAATAAGAGTAGTTGGTACCATCCAACTTTGTGATGTTAAATATGGCATTATCAGTCGAAAAGGATGCCATAATGCAAGCTGGAAATGCACAGACAATGTAAAATTGCTGGCTGTTTTACTGCAGAAAATGCCCAAAATCCACTGAAATGAGCTCCAAATGGCGAGAAAAGTGTGCCAAAAGATGCTGCCCACTTAGTACTAGGTGCGGTACACCAAATCAGGATATTTTAGCATAAAAAATACTGCTCAGTCCACCAATAACTGCTTGCTATAATAAATTGCAGGTATGCAGTCTAGAGAGCAAACTATCCCAAAATAGGATCCAATGTCAAGTAAACAATGCTAGGTCCAAAGCCGGCATGAAACAGACATAATCAAGGCCAATGACAGTGAAAAGAACATGAGCTCAACACCGAAGCATGTCAAAATAACATCTGCCAGTGAAAGGCACACCCCCAGACACTCTAGGCAAAGTGTTCCTGTAACTGCCAAAACATGACACAAATAGGTGTCTGCTCAAAGAGAAAGATCCAAATATGAGACTCAGCTCATAAGCGTCCTATGAACCAAGAGTACATCAATGCATATCCATAAAGATCGGAGTATGATCCCAAAGTCTCAATGCGTATGTAGCTGCTCAAGACATAAACTGCTCCAAATACATGTAAGTGCTCCAATAGCATGCAACTGTCAAAGGTCAAGCAAGCATGTAAAATGCTCCCACTAGCACAAAAGGAGTACAAAGCGAGCTCAGAAGTTCAAACAACCCAAGAGAAAGCACCAGTGAGAAGTGACCCTGTCAATGCATCAAGCGCATCCAAGAGAGCATGACATACATGAAGCACCGGTCGTATTAACCATGAAGCAATACATAAGCCCAAATAAGCTCTCGGTCAACTCAATGACATCCAAATAGCAACCAAGATCAGTGATCAAGTAAGCCGGAAATGCTCAAATACATCCAAATCCAAGCTCCAAATGTCGGTATGGCATACACGAACCAAATAGCATATGTCACGAACCAAAGCATGTAAAGTACCTTCGGCCCACTGTTATTCTAGCATGTATTTACTAATCTAAACAATAGATTTCAGCCCCGAATTCAAGCCAAAATCATGGTCAAACCAAATGCATACATCCCCAATACATCCAGGTAGGAAGTAGACCGCATATGGGCATCAAACAGCTCCAATGGAATGAGGCATAAGCAACAAATGTCAGTGCCAGGGGTGCTGCCCTATTTCCAGCACTGTTATGCAGTGAATGACAGTTTCAAAACTGAGAATGATCAGCTCCCAACCTCAATGTCAAGCCAAAGCATCAAAATGACATCCAAAAAATGGCTCAAATGCCCTCCAAATAGGCCAATGATGAGTGCTCCATGAGCAACAAAGCATTCAGTTGTAAAACGTGGAGGTCAAAGTCTGAAAATGGGCGCCATATTCAGCGTGTTGAGGCCTGCAGTGCTGCTGCCAATCACGTGGAGTTATGATGGTTGGGGGGCTCCAAAATAAGCCCCAATAGGCCACACACAAGGGCTTGATGAAGATCAAGTGGCTGCAGCTTCAACACGTGAGGAGGGGAGGGCTGAATAGGTGCGTTGAAATTAGCGTGAGTTGCTGGAAAATGGCTGCTGATCAACGTGGCTGAATGTTGAGTGTGGGGGGGCTCAATGATGGCCCAAGGTAGGCACATACCAAGCCATGAAGGCCCAATGCAAAGGGGAGGGAAGATATGAGCTATGGAGCTCAAGAAGAGTGGCTGCCCTTTGTTCCTGCCCTATTTCAAACTAAGAATACACTCAAATGCCTGCAAATGCTAAAGCAATACCTCAAGGGCAAGGCCCTGATGAAGCTCAAGAAGGCCGGGATGGAGCTCGGGAAGCCGGGGAGAGTCGGGAGCTCGAGAGGTCGGCTATGGCTGCCGGGATGGAGACCCAATGCGTGAAGCGAGTCGATGCGAAGGTCAGGAAGCCCTGAGTCGAGCTCGAGCAAGAGAATGCCAAGCTCTAATACCAGTTGAAAGGTGAGAAGGATCGAAGCTTGCACGCGAGCTATGGCGGGAGAGCAAGAGCAAGAAAGAGAGAGACAAGAAATGGGAACTCCAACGGTCACAATGTGTGATCGGGCCTTCCTTTATTTACTAGTCACTAAAATGAATGTAAAGAATAAAGTGACGTGACGGGCGCCCGCCACCTGCAGTGTGCAGTGGCGGGTACTGTTAGTGTAGTAATACACAGGGCGGCACGGTGGAGGCGCCTTTACCCCAACAAGAAAAAGGCGAACTCAAGCGATAAGAGAAATAAGAACCTTGTGAATGGGAAGAAAAACAATTTGTTGTTATAGGTTAAGGCTTGATAAAAGGGGCTAAGGTAATAAAGTAATAGTATTATTGCCCATCACACAAAAAGTTAAGTTGGTCAAATTCGAGATCATGCCTCTACTTGAATAGGAATGTGGTTGACATTTGTTTGTGTTGATTGGCATTAATCACCAATTGGCCTTGTGTTTTGCATTTGGAGCGGAGGATTAACAATTTGCAAAATCTAAGGTTGACAACATGTTCCTACGGCCTAGTGTGTAGTAGAAGTGCCTTGGGTTTGGCATTTAGCATGGAGTGCATGTGGCCTCCTTGGCATTAAGTGTGGAGTGTGTAGGTGGCAACTTGCATTCCAATTTGCGATGTTTTTTGGGGCTTGATGCCATTTGGCTTGGTGGCAAGTTTTGTTGCCGGTTACAACTTTATAGCTACTATCTTGGCTATTTGTTTTATTGCGAATTTTGGGACCAATTCTTCATTGATTAGCATACACTACTTGCACTCTTGTCACCTCTCACACTCACACTCACACATCCAAATACTATTTACTTCCACAACCCTTTTTCATATCAACACGCCCAATCTTTCAACTGTTCACTTGTATCCATCCCCCTAATTGTATCAACTTGCACATTGTAGAGGCGAGCGCGAGCTCTACCACCAAGACCCACAAACCACTTATTGTTCAAGTGTTTCAAGAGAACACTAATGGCTACCTCTCACATAGCCAATGCGCTATCCCTCTCTATGAGTGTAGTGAGCGTACCTTGATGCCCGATTGAGTTGCTTCCTCTCTTAAGCACTCCGATAGCTCCACGATTCTTGATGCAAGCTCAAGCATCCTCAAGCCTCCACCTCCAAGCTCCATCCTCCATAGCCACACGTGAACCAAGAGAAGAGAAGAGAAGAGAAGAGAATAGAATAGAAGAGAAGAGAGAGGGTGGTGGAGAGCTTCACCTCCTTGATCCCTCACCCTCACACACTCACTCCTTCACACTCACACTCCCTCCCTCAGACACACACAAGCAAGAAAAGAGAAGAGAAGGAGAGAAGAAGAAGAGTCCACTTTGCCACACACCAAAGAATGAGCACTCATTCGCTTTTTGAACTTTATATACAAAGCCCTAAATCCCATTTGGGTGGTCATCTGTAACATTTCCCCTCCCTCTCGCCATATGACCTCTCCCCTAATTTAAATGATTTTTTAATTGGAAAAGGAAAAAAAAAGGGAATAATCCCTCCCCCTACTCACGCTACCAAATGGCGGACAGCGAGGGGGGGTTGTCATGTATCAGCAAGGCGGCAGGGGGGCTGCCGTGTGTCAACGGGGCAGGAGGGAGCTCCAGGGGGGAAAAAGGAGGTTCGTTGCTGCCCGTCTGGTGATTGGAGGGAGAGTAAGAGAAAAGAGAAATAAAGAAGAGAGGGAGAGAGAGAGGGAAAGGGAGAGTAAGAGAAAATATGAAGAGTAAGAGAGAAGAGAGAGAGAGAGGGAGGGAAAGGGAGAGTAAGAGAAAAGAGGAAGAGCGAGAGAGAGAGAGAGAGAGAGAGAGAGAGAGAGAGAGAGAGAGAGAGAGAGAGAGAGAGAGAGAGAGAGAGAGAGAGAGAGAGAGAGAGAGAGAGAGAGAGAGAGAGAGAGAGAGAGAGAGAGAGAGAGAGAGAGAGAGAGAAGAGAAAGAAAGAGAGAGAGAGGGGGAATTTCTCTCTCTTTGAAGACTTCCGAGCTTGCCATCTTTCTTTTCCCCCCTCCTCGAGAAGGTTCTCACGGACAATTCCCTCCACGAGGAGTCATCTCTCTCATAACTTGAGTGTGTAGCCACGAAGAAAAAACCAAAATTATACGATGCCTCCCAAGTGAAGTAAAGTCTAGCGAACGCAAATCCCGCTTCAACCGATGGAGCTACTGGTCAATGAACCACGTCACTTGGTAATCAGGTACATCCCATAAATACTACCCTGATGGGAGGCCTTAAGAACATAGGCTGACTTCCTTGAAAAGGGAGAAGGATTCGACGAAAGTCTGTGATAACTAACCACCATTAGTGTGACATTAAATCTAGCAGTCTCGACCGGTGGGTTGCCCCAAGTTTGGAGCGCTACATGACTTAGCACACTCACTCCTGCCCCTGTGTCTAAGATTCCCTTCCTGGTGATGTCCCCCAGTGCTAAGATCGGTAGGACTGCATGCATTTCCATGCCTTCCCAAAATGTGTTAACGTGTAGGGGTTTGGGCATGGAGTACAGCATCAGCCTCGGTATTTGAGTTTCTGCATCATGCTTAGGTAAATCTATGGCAACTGTCTCATTTGGTTCTTCAACCCACTACTTAAGCTCTTGCCATAGCATTGGGTGCTGCCTAAACATGTCACCTAGGCTCAAAGTTATCGAAGTGGTCACCAGTATATTGAGGAGGTTGCTAGTCACTCACCTCTCTTCTAGGTTTGTGGTTCTTGACCAATGGCCTTGATTAATTTGCCGGCTTGGGGTAGACTTTGTCCAAGTGGCCCAACTTGTGGTTCCCTCGTCTCTCTTGGTTTTGGTTGTGGAAGAGAGGCTAGGGTGTCTATGCTTGAGAGATCGTCAATCTCATCCTCCAATATGGGCTTAGCATCTTTTAGGTGCTCTTGGGTCTCCCTCACCCATTCTTTCGCCTTCTTGATGGCTTTGAGTTGACGCTTTGGGTTGGGATACTCCCCAACCTTAGCACTTCCCTTTTCAGCCATCTGAGGCACCAACGTCTCTTTTTCTGCATTAATGGCTTTCCCTCCAATCGGCAGAGTCATGGCGCTTTCAATTTTGAGGGTGACCTTAGCATCTGGTCTCTTCTTCCTTTGTCTTCGACTCTTTTTCCCAATTGAGGTTACGTCAAGGTTGCTAGGCCCTGGCAATGATATGCTAGCGTGCTTCGTTTGTGCATGGGTCATGACATGCAACAGGATAGGTGTGGCCTCCTTGTCGAGTGTCCCGACACCGAACAACCCCAATGGAACTGATGGCTCATTTGTTGGACTAGAGGATGGTCTCCGCCTAGGGCAGTTGACAAAGAGATGAGTGATTCCACACTTAGCGCATCTCAGTTCAGTCTTATCTCTGTTTGCGTGCTCCCTCTTGGGGCAACGCAAAGAAATGTGTCCTAGTTGACTGCAAGTCCAACTCATGATTGGCTCTTGGGCTTGCCCTCCTAGGCCCCTACCTCTCCCTCGTCCCAATGCCATCACTGGTATTGGTCTATAGTCTATGAGAATAGCATTTCCTTCATCATTGTATTACACGTAAGGGCTTACATACGGCTCATCATTGCTTTCTATCCTAGGGATGGTTAGTTTAGCATCATTCGGTGCTAGAAGTGCCAATGGGGCTCCCCTTCCAAAGAAGTTTGGTGACTTGTTAGCAAGGTGGGGTTGATCGTAAGACTGTGGGTACGAGAGCCTCTGAGGTAATCAACTATGCATGGTGTCATGGCCATACCTACCATAATTAGCACAAGGTCATGACCTAGGGTCCTGGCACTCAGCTGGCAAGTGGTTTTCGCCAAAGTGCACACATTGGACGTGTGGGTACATTGGCCATTTCATCATCTCTTGTAGTTTGGCTCCATCCTAATCTCGGCCTCTTGCCCCGACTCAGTGCCCTTCCCTTTGTCTTGAGTGCTTGAGTCTACTCTCTCACTCAATGCTAAGGTTCTCTCAGAGCTCTTGGCACTGGAGTCTTCTTGATTTGAGCATCTGGAGCTTCTTTATTGAGTTGGTCATCCACTCTAACGGCTTCTTCAAAGACCCTTGCCAGTGTGTCTCGCTGCAAGGCTGCAAGCTTGAGTTGCCAGCCAAGGCTTTAGAGCTCCTCACTTCGTATTCCATTGACAAATACAGTGGATACTGCCCTTTTGATTGGTCTCTCACCCATGGGGATTCTCTTGAGAGGTTCCTCATGTGGGTCACGTAATCTTGAATATCCTCTTTCTCTTTCTGCTTGACCTTCATAAGTCACACTAGTAGGTTATTGGAGTATCTAGGTTCCAAAAATCTCTTAATAAAGAGATTTTTCAAGCCATTGAAATCGATATGCTTTGCAGCGTCTAGACTTGTGTACCAGGTCCAACCCTTGTTGCCTAAGCACAGTCTGAAGGCTTGGAAGTGCTGAGTAGGATCAATGAGGCCGTTCGCCTTACAGACCTGCTCGAACTATTCCATGAAGTTGTATGGGTTGTCGGTAGCTTTGTATTTGTCCAGTTGTTTTGCTAGCACATGGATTTTTGATTGACTCTTAGAGCCTTGATTGACTCCTAACCCTGTCAGTAGTGATGTTGCCAATGCTGCAACGCTTTGTTCTGCAACCGTGTTATCTAGCAACCGCTTTGTCAGAAGCTTACTCAGTGTGAGATCTTCTTCTAGCACTCTCTTGCTCTCTGACCGATTTCTGCCTGCTAGGGCTAGCACTCTTTGGATCTCTCACATTTCTAAACTCTAGCGTAAGTTCCTAGTTTGCTGGTCCTGGTTGTACGTGGCTAGGTCTTGCAGAGCCCTATGGGCTAGCTTCCTCTCCTCCTTTAGATCTGCTATGATGTCCTCTACCAATCTACCGCAGTGCTCTAGCCGGGTCTGAGTGTCATATTGGTTTGCTAATTGTTGAGTAACCTCAAGAAAGTCTCCCAGGTTAAGCTCCTCATCACTTTTACGGCCTGAGCTGCCTCCTTCCATGTCTAGGACCTCCTATTCTGCCAAGTTGTCCATCAAATTGATAAGACTAGGTGGGTCCACTTTCGCGATATTGCTTGCCCGTGTTGCGTTTAGATTTTAGGCCATGTCCTTCGCTTGGTCCTACTCTTTGGGAACTCGATCTCCCTTCTATGTCTTTGAGTCTTCTCTTATTGGTGGGTTCCTTCAAGTTCTTAGGTCTAGGTGTGTTCCTTGTTACTTACAATCATGCCTCAACTTACCCTCATCCTGTGCGTGGGTGCATGTGCATGCTCTTTTCTGTGCACTGTGCAAAATCAGGCTTTTAGCTTTCCTTATTGAGCTTCGAGTGGTGGAATTTAGAGTGAGTGAAAAAACAAAGTGAGCATAGCTCCGATGCTCTTGTCCATGGGTTGGCTTGATAGGGTCGTGTACTTAGTTTCTATGCTATCTCGTTTGCCTCAGTCGGGGTCGAGTTGGGTTCTTGCAATCAGCCCACAACACCAAATACCCTTTCAGACCGTTCAACCACAGTCTCTAGGTTTGTAACTACATGTGAGGCATTCGGTGGGTTCTTTCAGTGCAGGCCACGCTTCTCGTTAGTCAGGGTTTGTCGATTTCCCACATTCTCTCACTCAGGCTGTGCTCGATTTACCAGTGTCTAATTTTGAAAATCTGACGTCCGATTTACCAGGGTCCGATTCTAGGGATCGAACAAGTTCGGGTTTGATTGTCACTATCGGATAGGTGTGTGTTCGATCAAACAACTAAAGCTGGTCTGATTTTGGCGATCTGATTGTCATGTGTCTGATTTTCGTGCATCCGAGGAATCGGACGTCTAATTTGACATGTGTTCGATTTTGGGGTGTCCGATTCTGGATGGTCCAATTATGGAATTGGACCAGATGGATTAGTCCGACTCTGTGGTCTGATCATCACGATCGGACGGTCCGAGTTCGAGTGGTCCGATTATGGGTTAGTTTGATTTTTTGTGCGCCTGAGCATCACAATCGAATGGGTTGAGTGTCCGATTGGACGGGTTGTGTGTCTGATTATGGGTTGTCCATTTTTTAGAATCGGACACGGTGTCTGATCGGACCACGTAGGTTTGTCCAAGTGGTCCGACTCTAGGAATCGGACATGTCAATCGGTTCGACTCTGGGAATCGGACATTGTGGGAGGCGTCCAATTTCACCAGCCGAAACACGTGTCGATTACTTATTTGCCCAAAACTCAAATGATACATATTGCTAGTAGCTACCCGAACTTCCAGGAATCAAGGAGGATTGCAAGTTAAGGGCTTTCCATACCTGAATATCACTGGAAGTCCCGATATGCTCCAATGGATCTGATGCAAACATGGACTTGCAAGCTCTCTCTCTGTCTTTGTCTCTGTCTCACAAAGCTAGAATTGTAAATGAGTTTTTTCCTGGTCACCCAGGACCTTAAGCCCTCATTGGCCTGCACCTTAGCCTTCCCAATCACTTGACCTTCGACTCCGACACATTTGAGCACTCTTTTGTTTTCATTTTCCCCTGTTATTGCCCTGTTCAGGATTGTTTTACAACAGCGAACTTCAAGCTTCCCTCTCTGATTTCTCCTACCTATCCTACTCTAAATGCAACAAAAATCAAAAGTAGGGTACTGAATGGATTTCTCCTACTCAACCAACCATAAAAAACCAGTAATACTTACTTGTAACACGGATTAAAACCCAAAACCTCCTATCTATCTCAAACTTCGATTCGAGGGTGAACCCTTACTTTGATGCTTGATTTGAAGTGGAAAGTGCTCAAGCTTGAATTCGTTTGTCCTGGCAACGGAACCAAAATGTAGAGACGAGCGCGTGCTCTATCGCCAAGACCCACGAACCACTTATTATTCAAGCATTTCAAGTGAATACTAATGGCTACCTCTCACATAGCTGATGCGCTATCCCTCTCTATGAGTGTAGTGAGCTTACCTTGATGCCTGATTGAGTTGCTTCCTCTCTCAAGCACTTCGATAGCTCCATGATTCTTGATGCAAGCTCAAGCCTCCTCAAGCCTCTACCTCCAAGCTCCATCCTCCATAGCCATGCACAAACCAAGAGAAGAGGAAAGAAGAGAAGAGAAGAGTGAGGATGGTGGAGAGCTTCATCTCCTTGATCCCTCACCCTCACACACTCACTCCCTCACACTCACACTCTCCCTCCCTCAAGCACAAGCAAGCAAGAAAAGAGAAGAGGAGAGAAGAAGAAGAGTTCACTTTGCCACACACCAAAGAATGAGATTTCATTCAATTTTTTAACTTTATATACAAAGCCCTAAATCCCATTTGGGTGGTCATCCCCTTTTTACATGGCTAGTTATAGCCTAGGTCATTTTTCCCATTGTCCTCCTATCTTCCTAGCTTCCTTCTTACCACCCATCTACATTTAGAATTTGCATAGGTCAGAGCCCGACACTCTTAAAATAAATCATGATGCACTTTGCGCTCTTTTACAGTAGTATTGACGTGCACTTTTTCTTGAGGGTCTCTCCTTGATTTAGGACTTTTTCACAAATCCAAACCACAGAATCCACAACACCTTTAAACAAACCCTTAAATCTCCATACACTAGTCACACCACAATTCACTTCATTAGTGCACACTAGGGAACTAGTCAAGAGGCACCAAGGATGTTGTTACCCCCTTAGGATATGCATAGGGAGGCATGTTAACAATCATTAGACATGTTGCACCTAGGGTTTTAGGGCTCTTCTTGTCCATCAAGGTAGCTTAGTTGAGGTTAGGTTTTTTGCTCTTTGGAAATCATTGTGCACATCCTCTAAGACATCTGTGCCCCAGAGTCACCCCTTAGGGTTTTTTAAAGCACATTGTCTGTAAGAATCCTCACAAAGGACTTTTCTACCCCCTTGTAGAGCCAAAAGGAGTGTTCTACTTTGCTATTTTAAGTGTGGTGTAATAAGGATCATACCATTGCCATGCTTAGTAATTTATCATGGCACTTTTGCAAATCATATACATCACACAATTTGAGTTGGTTCTTTGGACTTAAGAGAGTGCATTAAAGTGCTCCTTCTTTTATATCAGAAGACCTACATCTACAATGCATCCACACTTGCAATTTAAGAGTCCAGTCCTTGCATTAGGTCTAGCTTGACACATTGACCTCTCAATGATGGTGGCACTTTGTGGATTTGTTTTCGCACATGTACATTGATTTTGGAAAGGAAGAAAGACTAATTTTGCACATGTCACTCGTGTATGTTTTGAAATCAAAGTGTTGAAAGAAACAATTAAGTTGCTTTGAGGACTTAACAAGAAGATTGTACAAACCAAGATCAAGAAACCTAAGAAACATTATATCACATCACAAAGAACCTAGAACTTCGAGGTCTATGCTAAAAGCTCGGGACTGATCTTGTTGTATGCACTTATGAAATGGCGAGGTGATCCCTACTTCCCCCATGGAGCAAATCCCTAGTCCCACACCAATGACTACAACATCAATCTCTGACTCCACTCTAGTTATGAGCTCAATCTAAAGACCACACCTCTCAAGGATCTCATTGATCAAATAATTGACCTATTCAACCAAGAGACTTCAGATCACAAGCCTAGCACAAGGGATGAGGTGGCATTTCTAGCCTCTCACCCAAGAGACATCAAGAAATCCTTAAAAATCTACCAAAGGACAACACACTTTGATTATGCAAGTCTCTCACATGAAGTATTGGAAATGAAGCTCTTGGCTTTCAAGGACTAAGGGGCAAGTGCCATTAGTAACATCCTCAAGCATGCAATGGGCATGCAACAAGAGTTGCTCACCATGAAATCAGAATTGGATGGGATCAAGGACATTGTTGTTAATGCAAGCTCAATCTCATGGGTTTTCATGGGCAAGAAGGGTCACACTTGGTTCCCCAATCTTAATGCTATAGAGGAGGTCTCTTTCACAGTCTTAAAGACTCTCTTCATTAAAATATTCATTGAAGTTGGCTATGGGGACAATCTCATTGTTTGATTAATGAAAATTGAACAACAAGAGGAAGAGATCATGCAAGATTATGTCCAAACTTAGAGGGCTATACAAGCTAATATTGTTCACAAAGAAAATATCCATGAGGTATTGGATAGCGATTCAGTCCTTAATTGCACCAATGTAAATGGAGACTAGACAAAACAATTAGAATAGAGAAAGGAAATGCGGTGCTCATGGATTATCAATCATGACTCATCCACCTAGTAATGCCCCAATTTACTATGTTGGAGAACCCACCAAAGAAGAGGATTATAAAAATCCATATGTCTCCTATGGCAAGGAAAGAAATGAGATGCATATGGATTACTAATCAATACCAATCATGATGTTAGAAAGAGGTAGAGGGTGACATGTTATGTAGACTTGAGAGACTCTTACTTGTTGGTGGCCAACTTGGGTACATCTCACCATTGCCCCTAGAAACAAAAATAATGAAAGGGCAATGACGCTTACCAAATGTGTCCTGAATGTGGAATCACCCATATGTATCTAGATTTCTCAAAGAGAAAAGCTAGCACCAACAAAGTCATAGCATCCATTATACCCTTGAGTCCCTTCATAGTAATGCTAAAAGATGAACATGTCCTACCCATTTCTATCAATGCCATTACTTGAGCATAAGTTAGGCAAGGCAAAGTTAACATCCATGGATCATGTCTAGCAATTGGCTCCATCATTGGAAAGAAGAATGCAAAGAAGCAAGCTAAGCATGCTACTACAATCGCTTCTAGTGCCAAACAAGCTACCTCTACTCCACACACCAAAATGGTTGCCTCAACCAAAGTAAGTAAGTACTCAGGCCCAAAACATCAAATGAGATTGATAAGCAAGGTAAATAACTAGATGGAAGAGATGTCAGCTGAAATTTGAGTTGAAGAAGCTAAGGACAATCTACAAATGCATGGTAGGGCTAGCATAGCTCCATTGTCTTTCATCAATTGGTCCTCACACTTTTGGAAGACCTACTATGGAACTAGAGACTTTGGACACGAGCTCAACGATGGGACTTTGGACACCCTCTTATTCATTCAAAAGGTTCAACCAAGAGCAAAATAGCTATCTCTCACCTAACCTCCCATGCGCATCACAAATACCAAGATTTGCTTCTAGTAAGCTTACATAGCCTTTCTTTAAGCACGAAGGATGCTCTTGCAAAGCTCGATGACCACAAATGCATACATTTTGTTCTCGACCCTCTATGACCTTAGCATCTAAGGAGGAAGCATGAGCATAGGCATGCGAGGGTACTCAAGAGAAAGAAGAAGGAGGCTTTATCCACATGGTCCATCACCCTCTCTCTCTCTCTCTCTCTCTCTCTCTCTCTCTCTCTCAACTAAAAAGCAAGAAGGTAAGTACACAAAATTTGCATACACATGAACAACCTATTCTATTCTTTCTCATCCTTTAAATACATGAAATTTAGGGTTATGTTTTCTCCATCACCCTTGGGCATCCTACCCCTTTTGTGGACCTACTAGCTGGTCATGGTTGTTTGTACATGAGATCGAGCCTTGCTCTTTATGAAAAAATAAACTGGGCATGAGTTATGATTGAGATGCTAGTTGTTAAATAATTTGTATGGGAGGGAGCTTAGCTCTCATAAAAATAATGGTATAAAAGTGTTACAAAAATTACATTTTTTTCCAAAATTCTAGATGAGTATTACTCCCATGGTGCCTCTACCAAATGTATGGTGTTGCTATATTGGTGAAAGGATCTAGAATGGTTGATGAGGGAAATCATAGGACAAATGGTGTGATGTGACAAAAAAAGGTGTGGATGGTGAGGTAAAGGGACTAAGAGACTCAAAGCGTGCTAGGATAGCTTGAAGAGGGAGGAAGATGTGGTGGTCGATGTTGAGGGGGTCATGATAGGCACATGCCACTGATGTTGATGGTTCTTGAGGAGCTCCATTGTACTTGTTGTGCCACTTATAGTCTTCCTATGGGGAGTGTCTATCTTATGTAGTGGTTGTGTGCTTGTGCATATACAATTGGGAGGTAGGTCAAATTCTAAGTGAACCTCGAATGTTGTTTCACACTTGAGGACCCAATTGGTAAAAGAGTATGGTGCAATGCTATCCTCAATGTCATAGGTCATTTGAGCAAGCCCAGGACATCCTACTCTTAATGTACCCTAAGGTTGTGATGTGGGGGAAGGGGCTAGGATATTGCCCTAGATACAAGTGTTAGTTGTAAAATGGAAAGGTTGCAAAATGGCAAAGCAAATCAATAAAGGTGGCAAAAGCAAAGAAAAGTGAAAATCAAGCAAAAGACACGAGGCATGTAATAATTTTTTATTAATGTCCACAATCATATAGTTAATTGTAATATATTTTTAAAAAGCTGAGTGTAGTGTCAATGCAAGTTATAATACTTTTGTTGGGAAGAAATACCCACAACCCGCTAGGATGTTGCCATTAGCTTTCATTCACTTTCATGATAGTCTTCGGTATAATCTCAATATATATGCATAAATGGGGAAAGACTGGCCAAGAGCCAAATAGGAGAGATAGCGCCCAACTTGAATAGAAGCCCAAACTCCAAACCCCATCTATAAAAATAGGAATGTGAATGGATAAGCTCATTCTTGTGGTGTGTAAACTTGAGAGCATTCTTCTTCTTCTTGCTTCTACTCTATCTATTTGTGCTCCATCTTGAGAGTGAGGGAGAGTGAAAGTGTCAGAGTAAGGGACTTGAGAGCTGAAGCTTCTTTCTTGCATGGGCTCTTCTTTTCTTCCCCTTCTTGGATAAGAGGTAGATGGGAGGAGAGGTTGGATTGTCTCTCTTCTTCTTCACATTTCCTCTCATGGATCAAATTCTTGCATTCTTGCAAATTAGAACTTCATGTAGTAAGCCAACTTGAAGGCCCAACCTTGTTAATAAACATAGTGACATACCTTCACAAGCTTCCATATTGACCACTCGACTTAGACATGCTTGTTGAGCTTCAGTACAATCTAAATTTCTTTGACTCGTGGATTTCTCAAAACACCATGTTAAAAATCAATTCTAAATAAACATACCTAGTATATATGCATAAAATTTATTCATAATTTAAAAAAATAAGAAAAAAAGACACACAAACAAATAAACAACAAAACTGACACACACATAAAGACCAACATAACGTTGTAGCTATGTAATGAATGAAGTTGAGAGAAGAGAGAAGAATAAGCTGAAGAGAGAGAAAGAGAGAAGGAAGAAAAAGAAGAAAGACTAGAAGAGGAGAGAGAAAGATAGGAAAGATGAGAGAAAGAAGGAGGAAGCTAAAGATGAAGGAGGAAGCCATGGAAGCTAAAGATGAAGGTGAAGAGTATGTTCTTGATAATAATTGGATGCCCAACATTAGGTCTCTTACACCCTATATGCCCTGGACAATGTGATTGGGTGTGTAACCCCTAATTTCACGTGTATCCCACTCGTTACAATCCATCCCCACCTTGAAAGTTTTTGCCCTAAAAAACAAAAGACAATTAGAGGGGCTTGATAGAGAGACTAAGGAGTGGGGAGGAAAAGTGCTACTTTGGTTCAATGAAAATGGGTGGGTGAAGACTATGGGCAGCATGTTGTCCATTACATGCATGCTGAGGTAAAATTGCCATAATTTTTGACAGGATGCTCTAAATGAGGCATGCTGCATGTCAAAACGAAGCTTATGATGTGTACTTTCAGCCCATGTAGGAAGCACATTGTTGAGATTTGGGCAGGTATAAAACTATTCTAAAATAATGTGCAATCTGCAAGCATGGTGTAGTCAAAAGGGGACATGACATGCTAGTCTTCAACCTCTTGGGCATCTTGGAGGTGAGGAAATTCATTGACAATAGTGGTTGGGCACCAAGAGGCTTCTTCCAAGGGTAGAACTTGCCATTTGATGAGGTATTTGTTGATGGATCAAGATCTTAAGTGTTTATCTTGTTGCCCAATGATTGCCTCAGGGATATACTGAATGATACCTTCTTCGTCTATGGGGGGAAGCTCTTCCACATAGTCCACTAAGGTGCCAATGAAGGGCTTCAACTAGTTGACATGAAACCCATTGTAAATTTTGGTGGTAGGGGGAAGCTATAATTGGTAGGCCAAGTCACCAACTTTCATGAGGATCCAGTAGGGGCCATAGAAACTTTGGGCCAGCTTGTTTACTATTGCCTTCTTTGAGAGTGGAGTAATGAGACTTAGGCACTTTCAAGAAGACCAACTCTCCCTCTTGGAATTCCAAATGCCTTCTTTTCTCATTATCATATAGAGATTCATGTGGGTTTTTGCCTTTTGAAGATCCACTTTGGATTGTTGAAGCAGGGCCTGTATGCAATTCGACTCGACTTTACTTTGAGGGTTGATCTTATCATTGAATTAGACTGTATGAAGGGGAACCTTATACCCATATAATGCCTCAAAAGGGGAAACCCCAATGTTAGAGTGGGTGGAGTTGTTATATGTAAATTCAGCCAAGTGGAGCCATATATCCCAACTATGTTGTACATCATGGCAAAAGTGTTGTAGATACGTCTCAAGCCATTTATTTACCCTTTTGGTCTAGCCGTCTATCTGTGGGTCATATACAGTGGATGAAGCAAGCTTAGTGCCCATAGATGTGAAATCTACATGCCAAAAGTTGCTCATAAACTTGGTATCCTGATCATGCACTATGACTTGTGGTAATCCATGCAACTTGAGCTCCTTGTCAACAAGTACCAGTCCCAAGGCCACAATAGAATTCCGAGAGCCCCTGTTATGTAACATTCCTGGATGCATCCTCTGAAGAGGAGTCCTCAAGCTCTAAGGTAATTAACATTCAAACCAAAACCGAGATAGTGCTGATCCCATTTTAGCATTCCAAGGAGCAACCTAAGTCCTTCCTAAACGAAGACATTGGGTCTAGTGGGACATCAGAAGAAGACACCACCCCCTTGAAGGAGTCAGATCTGTACCCAGAAGCAATCCGTGGGACCTTCATCCGTGAAGTAGAAGGTGAAAGGCAATTAACCTTTGTGGATGCAGATGGCATTGAATGCCACTTGAAGGTGGGTAGCAGCCTACTAGAGGAGGAGTTGTCAACCTTGTACAACTTGTTGAAAGAGAATTTGGACATGTTTGCATGGTCCTACAAAGACCTAAAGGGGATTGATCCCACAATATGTCAGCATCATATTGACTTGGAGCCTGATGCCAAGCCAGTACGGCAACAACAGAGGTGAATGAACCCGAATTATTCCACACTGGTGAAAGCAGAGATGCTGAAGCTTTTGGAAGCGGAGTTCATCTATCCAGTGGCCAATAGTGAATGGGTCTCACCCATTGTGGTTGTACCCAAGAAGAATGGCAAGCTTCGTATATGTGTGGATTTCCGCAAGTTGAATTCCAAGACGAAGAAGGATTACTTTCCTATCCCTTTTACAGACCAGCTGCTAGACATAGTGGCAGGACATGAGCTTTACTCCTTGTTAGATGGCTTCAGTGGATACAACCAAGTGCAGATAGCAGAAGAGGACCAATCCAAAATAACCTTCACCACAGAATGGGAGACCTACGCTTATCGAGTGATGCCGTTTGGGCTCTGCAATGCCCCTGCTACCTTCCAGCGAGTCATGATGGCCGCATTCCAAAATCATCTGCACGACTTTATTGAGGTATATTTGGATGACTTCTGTGTTTACAGTCTGATTCTTAAACACTGGGGACATTTGGAACAATGCTTCGGGAGTATGGGATCTCCCTCAACCTCGACAAATGCAATAGACCCGGCAAAGATCGAGAAGATCGTAGCTCTAACAACACCCACCAACCTCAAATAGCTGAGGGGATTCCTAGGCCATGTGGATTACTACAGAAGGTTCATAGCCCATTTTGTGACAAAGGAAACCCCCTTGCACAAGCTTCTGAGGAAAGATGCAGAGTTTATTTGGACGGAAGAATGTGACAAAGCCTTCAACACTCTGAAGCAGTGTCTGATTGAGGCACCCATCCTGCAACCTCTTGATTGGACAAAGGAGTTCCATGTGCAGACAGATGCATCCGTTGAAGGGCTAGGTGCTGTCCTATGTCAAAAGGGCCCTTCTAAATTAGATCAACTGATATATTATGCAAGCCGAAAAGTCACTGATAGAGAGCGGAACTATACAGTGACCGAGCTGGAGTGCTTGGCAATGGTGTTTGCCCTAGAAAAGTTTCGCCACTACCTACTGTCTACCCACTTTAAATTTTATGTGGATCATGAGGCCCTGTCCTTCCTGATGAACAAAGCAGACATGAAAGGACGAATGATGAGATGGCTCCTCCTATTCCAGGAGTTCGACTTTGAGATAATTACCAAGCCTGGTCGTTCCCATGTTCTGGCTGATCATCTCTCGCGTATCCCGCAGATTGCAAACGAGGAGCAGGATGATCCAGACCTCCTTGATGCTTCCCTATTCCTGGTAGAAACTATAACCCCTTGGTATGCAGACATTGCCAATCTGCTGGCAACCCAACAGTACCCTCCTGGCATTTCTAGTCAGGAAAGGAAGAAGCTTATGTTAGAATCAGCCTCCTACACCCTGTTAGGCGGTGCACTATACAAGAAAGGCAAAGATGAAGTGCTTAGAAGATGTGTTGCAGGAGATGAGATTGGGATTGTTTTGAAGGCTTGCCATGACGAGCCATGTGGAGGCCACTTTAAAGGAGAAGCTACAACCAGGAAGGCTCTGCTGGCAGGTTACTGGTGGCCGACCATTCATAAGGATGCCTATGACTACTGCAAGCGATGTGATGCTTGTCAAAGGATGGGGAAACCCACCAAGACCAGCGCTATGCCATTGCAACCTATCCTTCCTTTGAAGCTGTTCGAGAAGTGGGGCATCGACTTCGTCGGCCCAATCGATCCTCCTGTTGAGATATCGAGCTCCACTCGTGATACGCCAGGGTGACTGTTGTGTATTTATGTCACCGACTTGTCAGTTGCAGATGCGGTTGGTACACCGCCCCTGAATAATAGCTACATGATAGCTATCCTTATCTACTCTAGTTCGTGGCTCAGTTAGTATGCCACCTTAGTTAGTTGAGTTTGGTTTGAGACCCATATATAGGGTTCTTCTATTTTCTTTGTACTAGAGTTCTTTTGGCTTACACAACTAAGAAGAGGAAAACTGTTTTCAGCCTCCACCCTTGTGTGTCTTCCCCCATTGTGCAAGCAAGAAAGCTTCAAGCGAGACTCCTTCCTTCTCTCCCACAATCTTGACATGGTATCAGAGCCTTGTTCGTGGTAAGGAGCTCAAGAAAGCAAGCCAAGCTCGCGGTGTTCTGGTAAGAGGAGCAGTGTTGCTTTCATTTTATGTTTTGGGAGCAGATCTCTGCAGGTAGCACAGCCGGAAAGTGCAGGAGTGCATTGTCTCAGGTTGAGACGCCCTTCGCGGTGAAGCAAGAGGGCAGTATATGCTACGGGTGAGAGCTTTAGCTCTCGGCGACCCTGTTTTTTTGATTTGAGGCCATTTCGGGGCCTGTTTTGGAGCCGGAAGTTTTCTGCACGCACTCAGGAAAAGGCCTTGTTTTATGCTGTGCGACCACTGTTCTACAGGTCGATGAATAGCTACTGTGAAAATTGCATTGTATGCTTGTGCGCAGAGACATTGGGAGTTACAGAATCATCCCTGTTGCCTGTTGATGCAAAATCGTCACTAGGAAGTGACTGTGTGGTCAAATACCACTTTCGCCAGTTTTGCAGATTTGCCCTTGTGAGGGTGAAGCAGAGTTTTTTGCAGTGACAGAATTTTTTGCACTCTTCTGTAATGGCATCTGATTCTCTTTCACAGATTGTCACTGAAAAGCTTGACAAGAACAACTTCCAAGCATGGAAGTTTAGAATGACGAATTTCCTTATGGGAAAAGGATATTGGGAATTTGTTGCAGGAAATGAAGAAGAACCAGTTCTTCCTGATGTTCCCAATCAACAGCAAATGCAGGCATTCAAAGCATGGCATGAGGAGAGCCAGGAAAGTTATGTACTGGCTGTCTATCAGCATTTCAGACTCTATGATTGTGCATATTCAGGATGCAAGTACGCCAAAGGAGGCATGGGATACTCTGTCAAAGATGTATAGCACAAATACGCAAGCCAGGAAAATGCAGCTCAAGCAAGAGTTGCACAATGTGCAAAGAGAAAATATGAGCATCAACGACTACCATATGAAGGTGAAGAAGATTGCAGATGCACTTGCTTCCATTGGGTCACCAGTGGAAGATGATGATTTAGTTTCTGTGACCTTGAATGGTCTAGGAAAGGATTATGCACAGTTTCGAACATCCATTTCAGTTCGTGAAAGATTTCCTGATTTTGAGGAGTTGATTGCTCTTCTAATTTCTGAGGAACAGAGAAATGGTGGTGCATCTTCTTCAGGAGGAACTTCAAAAGAAGCTGTCTTCTACTCAAATGCTGGAAGAGGTAGAGGCAGAGGTAGAGGAGGCCGATTTGGAGGCCGTGGTAGAAATCAGAATATGCAGCAAACTCAAGAAAACCAGTCCTATGGAGGAGGACGTGGTAACTCTAGAGGCAGGGGGAGCCAAAGAGGTCGTGGTGGATGGCAAAGAGGTCAAAATGCAAACAGTAATGTTGAATGCTACTACTGTGGTAAAATGGGTCATATGGCTAAAGACTGCTATAAAAAGCAGAATGACATCATGAATGGAAAACTGCAACAAGGGAATTATGCATCTTCTAGCAGACAGGGTGATGACAGAAATGAGCATTTGTTCATGGTGCAGCACATGAACAATTCTGTGACAAGTGCAGAAGAAAGCAATGATGTATGGTATGTTGACTCAGGTGCATCAAACCACATGACAGGTCATGCAGAATGGATGGAGGATGCAAGGAAAATGGAAAAACCAGGATTTGTGGAGACTGGTGATGATACTGCACATCCTATTGTGCAGATTGGAAAAATTCCCTTGTCTATGCAGGATGGGAAAAAGAAATACCTGTCCGATGTATTTCATGTCCCGAATATCACCAAGAATCTGGTTTCTGTTGGTCAAATGGTTGAACAGGGCTTGCAGGTCAGATTTAATCCTCATGGATGCTTTGTTGAGGATATGAAAAATAAAGGTCGCTTGATAGCAAAAGGAAAGAAGAAGGGCAGAATGTTTACGTTGGATGCAGACATGTCTGAATTGAGTGCAGCAATGTTTGCACATGGGACCGGTGTAGTTGCAGATATTGATATCTGGCATAAACGCATTGGTCATGTTAATGTACAGCGACTTAAATCAATGCAGGCCCAAAATATTGTTGCAGGATTGCCCAAATTCAAGGTTGCAGAAATGCATAAGGTATGTGAAGCCTGTCAGTTTGGAAAACAGGCAAGGAAACCATTTCCTAGACATGTTCAAGAGAGTGAGAAGCCATTGGAATTAATCCACTCTGATGTGTGGACTACTAAAGCTGCATCTCTTGGAGGCTGTCATTATTTTGTCACTTTTATTGATGACTATAGCAGAAAAGTTTGGGTGTATTTTATGAAAAAGAAAAGTGAAGTTTTTGGGCATTTCAAAACTCTTAAAGCTATGGTTGAAAAAGAAACAGGCCTGCAGATAAAATGCCTAAGGTCAGATGGAGGGGGAGAGTACCTCTCAAATGAGTTTGCAAGGTTCCTGCAGGAGCATGGCATAAAGCAGCAATATTCATGTAGTTATACCCCACAACAAAATGGAATTGCAGAAAGAAAAAACAGACATATTGGAGAGGTGTCTCGTGCCATGCTCAATGAAAAAGACCTGCCAGATTTTTATTGGGCTGAAGCAGTTGCTACAGCAGTCTACATAATGAACAGGACTCCCACTGCAGCAATACATGGAATGACTCCAGAGGAGAGGTATACTGGTAGGAAACCAGATATTTCTCATCTGAAAATTTTTGGTTGCATTGCCTATGTACATGTGCCAGATGAGCTGAGATCCAAGTTGGATCCAAAAGCTGAGAAGTGCATCTTTATTGGTTACTCTCTGCAGCAAAAAGGGTATAGATGCTATAACCCTTCTACTCGTAAGTTTACAGTGAGTAGAGATGTTGTTTTTGATGAGATGAGTAGCTGGTATAAACCAGTAAATGTGATTGATGATGTAGATGCACAAAATGGTAATGCTGCACAGAATTCACAGCAGCAGTCACAAAATATTAGTGGACCTGGAGCGTCCTCTAGCAGTGGTTCACATTCTTCGCCATGGACAGGCAGATTGAGATCAGGAGAATCTTCTCAAAGCAATGCAGATAGTGGTATGCAGGTATCACGAAAAGGAAAAGAGAAGGTTGATCAACCCATGTTTGATGTGAATGCAGGTCACTCTTATGTGGATGGTGAATCCAGTGGCTCAGAGCAGAGCATTGATGATGAGTTGGGTATTCCTTCTATTGTTACACCTGGAGTAAGGAAGACCAGGGATGTTTTGAGAGCACCTGGGAGTGAACCTACTTTGCGCAGGTCTACGAGAGCTAGGTATCCTGTGGATAGGCTGAAATATGATGGATTTACAGCCATTCACTATGCATATATGGTCAAAGTGATACAGGAACCAGAACCCACTTCTTTTGAGGAAGCCATGGGAAAAGAAAAATGGGAGAAAGCCATGGATGAAGAAATGGATGCCTTGGAAGCAAATGCTACATGGGAATTGGTACCTTTGCCTAAAGGTAAGAATGCAATTGGCTGTAAGTGGGTTTATAAGGTGAAGCACAATGCTGATGGTTCTGTGAATAGATACAAGGCAAGATTAGTAGTCAAGGGGTATGCACAAACATATGGCATTGACTATGAAGAAACATTCAGTCCGGTTGCAAGGATGGCAACCGTAAGAGCAGTCATTGCTATGGCTGCATCAAAGGGATGGTCTTTACATCAGATGGATGTAAAGAATGCCTTCTTGCATGGTGATTTGCAAGAAGAGGTCTATATGGAGCAGCCACCAGGTTATGTGCATGCTGTTCATCCTGAGTTTGTTTGCAGGTTGAAGAAAGCCTTGTATGGCTTGAAGCAAGCACCTAGAGCATGGTCTGACAAGATAGGACAGTATCTTGTCACTATTGGCTTTCAGATTTCCAAGGCAGATTTCTCACTTTATGTGAGAAAGACAGAGAAAGGTATTATGCTGCTTGTCATTTATGTTGATGATTTGATTATGATAGGTGACAGTGATGAAGATATCCTTCATGTGAAAATGCTATTGAAGCAAAAGTTTGAGATGAAGGATTTGGGAGAGCTGCGTTATTTCTTGGGCATTGAGGTGATTAGATCACCAAGTGGGATACAGCTCTTGCAGAGGCAGTATGGATTGGACATGCTGTCCAAATATGGGATGACAGGCTGTAAGCCTATTTCAGTTCCTTTGGAGCAGAATGTGAAGCTGAGCGCAGATGCAGGTGAGCTTCTGGAAGACCCTACTATGTACAGACGCATAGTAGGAAGCTTGATTTATATGACTATTACCAGGCCAGATTTGAGCTATGCTGTTGGATTGGTAAGTCAGTTTATGCAGGCTCCAAGGAAATCGCATTTGGATGCGGCTAGACGCATACTCAGGTATGTGAAGTCCACATTGCAGTATGGACTATTTTATGAGACTGGGGTTCAGATACAGCTGCATGGATACACTGATGCTGATTGGGCTGGTAGCATTTCTGATAGACGATCTACCAGTGGATATGTGTTCTCTTTTGGGAGTGCTGCAGTCACTTGGAGCAGCAAGAAACAGCCTACAGTTGCCTTGTCCAGCACAGAGGCTGAGTACAGGGGTGCAGCAATGGCTGCATGTGAGGTAGCTTGGTTGCATAAGCTACTTTATGATATGCATCAGTCTACAGATGGGCCAGTTGTCATTTATTGTGACAACATGAGTAGTATACACTTGGCAAATAACCCAGTCTATCATGCTAGAACAAAGCACATTGAGGTGCATTATCACTATGTGCGGGAGAGGGTTTTACTAGGTCTTATTGATCTAGTTTATGTCAGCACAGAGGATCAGGTAGCTGACATATTCACGAAGGCATTGGGCGCAGAGAAGCTGCGCAAGTTCAGAGACCTGCTTGGTGTGCAGGAATTGGGATTGAGCTCGAGGGGGAGTGTTGAGATATCGAGCTCCACTCGTGATACGCCAGGGTGACCGTTGTGTATTTATGTCACCGACTTGTCAGTTGCAGATGCGGTTGGTACACCGCCCCTGAATAATAGCTACATGATAGCTATCCTTATCTACTCTAGTTCGTGGCTCAGTTAGTATGCCACCTTAGTTAGTTGAGTTTGGTTTGAGACCCATATATAGGGTTCTTCTATTTTCTTTGTACTAGAGTTCTTTTGGCTTACACAACTAAGAAGAGGAAAACTGTTTTCAGCCTCCACCCTTGTGTGTCTTCCCCCATTGTGCAAGCAAGAAAGCTTCAAGCGAGACTCCTTCCTTCTCTCCCACAATCTTGACACCTCCCACCAGAAGAAAACCGAACAGTATACATCCTAGTATGTACGGATTATGTCAGAAAGTGGTGTGAAGCTAAAGCCCTAAAGCGGGACGATGGCAACAGCGTAGCCCTATTCATGTACGAGAATATCATCACCCGTTTTGGCAGTTCCCTAGAGCTGGTAAGTGACAGAGGCACTCATTTCATTAATAAAGTCATGGAAGAGTTGACAGAGCTGTATAAGGTCCGCCATCGCAAGTCCACTCCTTACTACCCCAGAGCCAACAGCCAAGTCGAAGTCACCAATCGTATCCTCTGCTCGATCTTGACAAGGACGATTGTCGCACATCGCCGTGATTGGGATGATCGACTTACAGAGGCCCTCTGGGCGTACAGAACCTCCCATAAAGCAGCAACAAGACAGACACCCTTCCAGCTGGTGTATGGTACGGAAGTTATTTTCCTTGTTGAACTGGAATTACCCTCTTTGCGAGTGGCTATCAAAGAGCGTTTGGGGGATGATGATTCACTGCAACGTCGTCTCCTATACTTGGAATGTTTGGACGAAACTCGCAGGATGGCTCTATAGTGCATGGAAGCCATGCAAGCTCGACGTAAGGCCTACCATGACAGCTTCATCAAGCACAAGGAGTTCAAAGAAGGTGATTTGGTCCTAGCCTATGATTCACGATTTGGCAAGTTTCCTGGCAAGCTTCAACAGTGGTGGATGGGCCCATATAAGGTACTTGCTGTCAACCCTAATGGCTCTGTCCAAGTGTAGACCGTTGATACCTCTGATAATCCCTTCCTGATTAATGGCTATCGCCTGAAGAAGTACTTCCCTCCTTAGGGATCTTGACAATCACAGTCACTTGATCCTTTCCCCCCCGTTGGCGTGGCACTGTAACTCTTATGATGCTACTTCTGATAGCCGTTCTTCAGCCACTCCTGATGAGGTGGATGCAACCCTCTGTCCCCTCAGTCCCACCTCCCGCCCCTGATCTCTTATCCTCTATTTTCCACCAGCGGCTGTGGCGAGGATGGTTCTGACAAATGGTATTTCTACCATTCCCTTGCTTAATTCGAAAACGGAAAAAAATATACATATCGGTCATGGGAGAAAAGGACTTCGGTCCCTATCATGCCGACCTATTCTTCGAGAAAAGGTGGAGACACCCTCGGGAATAGGAGAAAAAAAAACAACAACAAAACAAGAAAAAAAGCAAAAAAGAAAAAGAAAAAAACAAGAAAAGAAAAGAAAAAACAAACTGTTATGGGAGAAAAGGAAGAAATTCCCTGTCATAGCAGGTCTTGTTCCAAGAAAGGGTGGTCAACACCCTTGGGCAGGAAGCTGGCTATGGAAAAGGTGGCAACACCCAGCAATCCAGAAAGTGGATTCATCAGTTGACATCCCCAGGATCTAGTTCTGAAGCTGCCTCCCTTGATACGCTATGTCCTGTGCCTTGCTGTAGAGCGTTTGACAGTCCTCTAGCAGACGCCATGTTCCTATCTAACACAACATTCGCTCTGATGGCTACCTCCCTGGGTACGCCTCTTCAACAAAACTGACGACACGATCTTCATCGCCAAACAATCGAGTGATGCGAGCTTTCATCCTAACCGGATGGGGAAGTGAGTATGGGTTGCCTTCTATATCTATCAGAGAGTGAGACAGAGGGTGGGATGAGTGACTAGTCTTTCCCTTCAAATCAAATGAGAGGTGAGGAGTGTGAATGGAGTGTTACACACAGGGATGGGCCTCTCAATGCACAAAGCACGATTTGTTCTTGTGCACTGCACTATAAGACTCCCTGGCCTTCCTTCTTGCACTGTATGCTGGCACTGGGTGGGATGCACAGTTGCACCATCAGATGCGCACAAGGCATATAACCTCTGCACAAGTGACCGTGAGGATTACATCAACGGGTTTCAGGACATGGCTGCCCCCTGTATCTTTCAACAGAGCGTGAGACAGAGGGTGGGCTGAGTGTGACTGGAGTTTCTTCAATCGATCATTGAGAGGTGAGATTGAGGGACGTTACGACCTTTGGAGTCAGGTACGTTCCCATTTCCACCCACGGGGTGGGTCTCTGCCATCATCATAGGACATGTCACCCTGTTCTGTACACTGCACTGTAAGGCTCCCTGGCCTTCCTTCTTGTCTGCACCTATGCCAGCCGGGTTGGACGCACTAATGCACCATCAACTGTGCACCTTGGCATACTCCCTTTGCACCATTCCTTTGTCAATTCCTAAACCAGGAGTGAGATATGGGTTTCAATCATTATTCATCGAGTGATGTTCGTAATGGGGCGAGTGACTGTTCTCTCATCCCCTCTGAGTGCTGTAAGCTGAGTGACTATCCTTTGTCAGCGACACCGACTCAACGAGATTCATCCATTAGCTACCTCCCTGGGTGCTGTTACATGGTCCCTGCCATGCTGGACGCGTCTATTGCAGAGCGAGCTCTGGTACCTCCTACCGCCGCCTGAGACACAACGCGCGACATCGACAATCAATTTCAACTATCTGCCACACGGGCCAAGTTTTCCTAACCCTATCTCCTGCTTGCACGTGTGTATGTTAAGGTGTTAAGTGTGGGGATGTCCGCGTCCAGTCGGTTGTCGAATCGTAGGTTGTCGTGATGCATTTCCCTTGCCGTTAATGTTTTAAGTGTGGGGATGCGTCCTTACATGTCTATGTGGCATACTGCCCTGCATATGCCTCACTTTGATCATGCATGTATGCCATGACTTTCTTTTACTCTCCTAGGGTCCCTTCCCCACCCACCCATCCACTGTCACTCTTTCCTTGGGGCTGTTCCTCCTCCATTTCTCTTTCTCCCTTATTTTGATGTGTTTCCATGTGAACGTACCCTACGTTTAGCGGAATCTCCATCTGCCTTTACAACCCTGTTCATCCCTTCAAACTGTCCAATTTTCCTTTTTACCCACCCTTGTTCCGCTGCACGGTTTTTGAGTTATTAATTTTCGAAGGATTTTGCGTACATTGGACCGTTTTCTATGTGAACGCACTTTTCTTGCTTCAGAACGGTGATCTGACATGGCAACCCTGATAACCACTTTCCCCTTGACATTTTTAGTTTTTACTCCATGTCATTCCGACGCATGGTTTGTCCAATATTAATTTTTGCGGTTTGTTGGGACATTTTCGTGTGTCTTTTTGACATTTTTCCATGTGAACCTGCCTTGTTTACATCGGAATTCTAGTTTGAGTTGACAGCCCTGTCCATCGCGCCTTTCCCTACATTTTTCCTTTTTTCTCCCCCTATTCCGACTTCCGGATTTTTAATTATTACTTTTTACAAGTGTTTTTGAGTGTCTTTTTGGTGTTTTTTACATGTGAACGCCTCCTAACCCTATCGGAACTGCGTTTTAACGTGATAGCCCTGTGCAACCCCTTCCCTCGCACATTTGTCGTTTTTTCTACCTCTGTTTCGGTGAACCGATCTTCTGTTATTAATGTCCGACTGTATTTGTGTGTGTCCTTTTTATGTTTTTCCCATATGAAGGCGTCCTCTCTCGGTCGAAACTGTGTTTTGATGTGATAGAGTTGTTGGGCGCGTTCTTTTGCACATTTTTTCTTCTTTCGGTCCTGCATTCTGGCGAGCGGATTTCTCGAAATTAATCCCCATATGTGTTTTCGGGGCCGTTTTTCGTGTTTTTTTGCATGTGCACGCCCTTTATTCCCCCCAGAACCCCCGCTGACCTTTTCCCTATCTTTCCCCTGCCGTCTTGTACATTTTTCATATTTACACCATTTCGTTTCGACGATCGGATTGTGAGATATTAATTTTTCTTTCTTTTGATGTGTCTCGCGCAACTCATCTCGCGCGTGAATGCACGCATTTGCGGTTTTACGCGTCTTGCCAAGCCACGCCCCGTCGCGTAAGCGCACGTGCCAACGTCTCGGTGTCGTTTTGATCCTGCCACTCGCATTTCTTTTAATTAATTAATTTATTATTAAAAAAAATTATACCCCCTCCCGTGTCCGTTACAACCCCTCCCCCTTCCCTCCTCTCTCTCCTTCTCTCTATCTCTCTCTCTTCTTCTTGTTCTTTTTTTTCTCTCTCCTCCCCCTCCCTCTCTCTCCCCGTAACCCCCAACACACTCTCCTCCCTCCTTCTTCACCCTCCTCTGCTCCCTCCTGCCTCCATCCCCTCCTTCACCCTCCTCTACTCCCTCCCGCCTCCATCCCCTCCTTCTTCACCCTCCTCCCTCCTTCCTGCCTTCCTCCCTTCCTCCCTCCCTCCTAGCGCCCGCCCCCTTGGCGCCTGCCTCCCAGTGCCTAATCGCCCCTTGGCGCCTTTCACTTAGCGCCCACCCACCTGCCTCGGATTTACCCGTCACCCGCCATTCGCCATTCGCCGACCTGCCTGGCACCGACCTGCCTAGCGCCGACCTGCTCTACGCCCAGGCGCCGCCCTGGCCTGGCCCTGGTGCCGCCCCCAGGCGTAGTACGCCCGCGCCGCCCTCCCTCCCACCGAGCCTCTGCCCCTCCTCCTCCCTTACTTCCTCCCTCACCTCCTTCCCCTCCCTACCACCACCTACCCTCACCCCCCATCCCCCCATTCCCACCAGCCCTTCATTAAACCCCCATTCCCACCACCCCTCCCTTACCCCCCATTCCCACCACCCTCCATTCACCCATTCCGACCCCTTCCTAAGCCCCCTTTCCCCTACCCCCTTCCTAAGCCCCCCTCCCCCATCCTAGCCCCTGTTCGCCCCCTCCCGCAGCGAGCCATATGCATCAACAACCAACTCAAACCCACCTCCACTTCGTGGTTTTCACAAAGCAACCCGTGCTGTGGTTTCTTATTGCGTCTCTGCGTCAGTGGCCATTCGCGTGCGTGTACGCGTGATCACGTCTCTTTGTGACTGTTCATGCGCGAGACGCGTGTTTGGACGTGTCCGTGCGGTGGTGCGTGCTAGTTCGTTCACACGCAGATGTTCACGTGTGTTCGGGTATTCATTTTTGAAATCCCAAAAATCATTTTTTAATCACAAAATCCATTCAACACATTTAAAATTTCAAAAAAATAATAAAAAAATCAAAACAAATTCTAAAAAATTACCGAAATTTTTTGAAACCTTTTTCCATAGTTTAATAATTTTTCTTACTGAAAAATCCTATTAAAAAATTCTTGAAAATTCCAAATTGGCTGAATTTCTTTCTAAACTGATGGAATTTGATAAAAAATCCAAAAAAATACATAAAAATCAGAAAATAATTAAAAAAAACAAAACAAAAAAAATCAGATAATCACATTTACCCTCTTTCCTATTTTGGACATTTTCTTGGAATAAAAAAAATATTCAAACACAAGTAAACAAAAAAAACACCACAAATCCCAAACAAAAACAAAAACTTTTTGTCATCGGTTTCATTGTTCTTTGTCATGGTCACAGTGTTAGCTCGTTTTTGTTTTTCTATCCAATAGGACGACTTTTGGCAGTCGACTGTTTGACCGTTTTGTGGATTTTTGTGGACTGGGCATTCCACTTTTGGAGGTTGTGATTTTAGACTTCGCAGGCAGACCCACACATTACCAGGTTTTCTTTTTGTTTTCCTGGTTGTGTGTGTGGTTTTTTTTTCCATAGTCTGAATGGCACCTCTTTCTATGCCTCCAATTGTGGTCCAGCATGTTCCTCTTGCGGTCCATGACTATTCTCTTCTGTTAGAGGCAGATTGTATTCGACGAGCTGGCCTTTGCCCATTTGTGGCTCTCACTTTACCACCTATGGATGAGAAGCTGTGTTATTCTTTCCTCGCTTCTTACAAAAACCAGTCTAGCCTGGCTTACAACTGGACATTCTGTTTATCAATAGCCAATATCAGTGAAGCATTATGTTTGCCCTTATCTGCTTCCTTTGTGCCCAGTGGTAACCAGCTACTGACGGCTGAAGAGATAGTCACACTGATGAAGAAGGAAACTTCCACTCCCTTGCTCCTTAACCAGCTTATTAATAGCTCAGGGGTGTCTGTTGCCCACATTTCTTCTCTAGTCTGGAAGCAGTTATGCCAGTTCCTACAGGACCGGTTCATGTCCGGAAAGGCTGCATCCAAATACATGTCAAAAGAATTATTCACAGCTTCTGTGAAGATTCTGGAGGGAGCTAAATTCAACTAGGCAAGTTTCTTGTTATCTAAGATGGATCAACATTTCCAGCGTGTCAGGAAGGGTCAAAATAGTACTGTTTCCTATGGTGCATTCCTACAGAGGATCCTTACTTTTGCACCTCCTCCTGGTGGTGTTCCAGTGTCAGATCCAGCTCCTTTACCAGTGCAGCCTGTAGTATCAGTTTCTTCTCCTAGGCCCATGCAGCTTAATTCAGAAAATGAGGAGTCGCATGTTATTTTTTCTAGAAAGAAACGCCTTCGCACAAAGGGACCTTCCAATCCTTCTGTCCAAGATCCACTGGTGCAAACACCCACTCCTGCTGTGTCTGGCAATGCCCTTCCTTCATTCCTTTCCTGTACCAATCTATTTGCCGCTCAAAGGAAGGAAAATTAGATTCACAGATTCCTTCATCATTACAAACCATTTTATCTGGATCCATGCTTCCACAGATGGTTTCCAATGTCCAGTCTACTCTGGAAACTTCCCTTACTTCCTGTCTTCAGACATTGTACACCAGTGTTTACACTTCCATTCAAGACAAGGTGGATTCCCTTACTAGTCAATTGAGTAAGGCACTGGAGGATTTGTCTTCAGAAAGGGCTACCCTAAGTGATATCCACAATCAGATGACTACTGCCACAGCCTTAATGGATTCACAGAAGGTCACTATTCAGGAGCTAGAAGCTAAGGTTGTTAAACTAGAGGAGGAGAATACATATTTGATGCTTGAGAAGAATTCTGCCCTTGCAAAGATGGTCACTTTGGCTAGTAAGCTTGCTACCAGTGAGGGTCAGTTCCAGCAATCTCAGGACACTGTAGAGTTTCAACAAAAGCTCATTGAAGACCTTATTTAGAAGGTGGATGTTCTTTTTGTTTCCCCTCCTACTCATGCATCTTCTGTTGTGTCATCCCAAGAGGAGCTTAATCAGTTGCAACATAAGGCTAAGCTCTGTGATGGGTTCTCAACTAAGGTTGATCGCCTTCAGCAGAGCGGATGGATTGTGTACAGAATGGTTTTGTCCGTTATACTGAATTGGTGTCAGCTCCTCCATCTTTTTGGGTGAAATATCATCAACAGAGGTTTGCTTTATATATCTCTTTGAGCAATGTGGATTTAGAGCCTCCAGAGTATGGATCTCTGGCCTGCGAATCTCTTACGAGCTGTTTTTGACAGATTTGTGGATGACTTGATTTCCCATGAGGTCCAGTTACTCTCTTTCATGTATCTTACAGGCTATCTACAGATCCCTGATGAGGAAGATTTAAACGTTTATGTGGAAGATGTCATCTTACAGGCAGTGATGTATGTACATTCAGTTGAGCTTCTGTTAGTAGAGATTTTACAAACCTTTCATGAGCAGATGTCTTGGTGCAAGGGATATGCTTGGCATCTACCTTTGGAGGATGTTGCTTTGGAACCTCGTCGCCTCAGAAGTGTCTTTCATAAATCAGATATCCAGTCTCTTCAATCTCAGTTGTTGAGCTTCATTGCTGATAACCCATTATTTACTGAGTCTTTCTTTCAGGATTTAAATTTTCGATGTTCTATTCATCCTTTAGATCCTGCTGATCTTTTATCATATTCCCTAATGTCTTATCATTTCCCATTATATGTTTCTCTTCTTTCATCTAGTCCTGATAATATTCCTCTCTTATCATTTACGCCTTCAGGATTTCCTCACATCCTAGTGTTCACTACATGTCCTTTCATTGCTGATCCTACATTATCTCCTACTCCTTCTGACATTCCACCTACTGTTTCTCCTGTTCCTTCAGTTTTTCCAACAGAATCCCTTCATACATTTTTGATGTATTCTCCATCTTTTCCACCTTCTTTATCCCTTCAATCACCCTCTTTTTATGATCTGTCCTATCCTCCATTACAATGCTCTCCTTTCATTCCATTACCCTCTCCGACAGATTACATTAACCTTCCTCCCCAAACAGTGCTGGATACCCCAGGGTATGATGGTGATATCCTTTGTAGACGACATTGGACATTACATGATTTAGACAGGTCTAGTGTTTAATTGGCCTCTCATTCCAGGGTCCTGGGATACTTCTGCAGCGTGTTCTAATTCTTACCTCCACTTTGCTAGGGTACATGGTACTTCTGGAGATACCACAGTTTGTCTTGCTACTCATTTTTGCTGGTATCTTGCGTTCATGCATCATCAGTTACACTTGAATACTCGCAAGGGTATCCCCTAGATGATGATTAATCCAAATGAGGATGTAGTAGTTGCCCAAATGGATCTCTTATATTATTTTGCATAGGCCTTCCCTACCAGATTCATCATTTTATTGGAAAGGATGTGTTGCCTACAATTCCTCCAAAACGTACCTCAGTACTTTGTGGATGAAAACAAAGCCTTGGATCGTCTTAAAATTAGTCTGCAGTTTAAGAAGAAATACCTTCATCCTACTTAGTAGGAGGGTTTTCTTGATTGTATCCACTCTCTTCTTTTTAATGGAAATTTCTTCTTTCTCTTTAACATTTTTGAGGAGTTATGCCATTCAGATTATATTTGTGCATGGGTATTTTTTGTATTGGGTATTGTTGTTTTTCTTTGTGGATGAGGAGCTGATGAAGATGGAGCTGTGAAGATTGATGATGTTGCTTATTAGCTGGATGAAGTTGTAGTTGAAGATTTGAAAGCTGAAACATATTATATAGGTTTTATGAAGCTGATATTGGGGTTGTGATTATAGCTGGTACATTGTGCTGATTGAAGATTTTTTAGCAAAGAGATTAGAGCTTTTATTCATTTTTTCCTGAGGTTGCGAGGACACTTCCTTTCTAAGTGTGGGGATATGTTGAGTGTGAAATATGTTGGTTTTTGGGCAGATTTTTTGTTGTTTTTGATGATAAATGGTTGTTTTTGATGACTGATTGTTTGAATTTGAAGATATTTTGAAGTGTTTGGAAAGGTTTGGATAAGTTTGAAGGGTTTTTGATGGTTTTTGATGAGGATGTTTGGTTCTGTAAGGTCTGATTTTCTTATGTTTTCTTCTGTTTTGTTTCTGTTTTGGTAGTAGAGATGGTTGAATGAATGTTTTGAAGAGATGATTGAAGTTGTGTGAAGAGGTTTATGAAAGATTGAATTGGTTTTGTTTTGGTTTTTATGATTTTTATGAGTTCTGTTGATCTTCTGTGTTGTTCTGTAAGCTTTTGTAGCTCTGTTGTTCTGTACTTCTGTTGCTCTGTGGTTCTATTCTGTTGTTTCTATTGAGTGTTATGATGGATGTGTGGATATTTTGGGAAGTTATTTTGTCTTAGGAAAGGATGAATGGAAGCTCTATCCAAGCTAATTGAAGTGAAGAAGTAACTGCTGAAGATTCACAGAAGGTTACAGAAGACAGTGACAGAAGACAGATCTCACAGGACACTATGAAGTCTCTGGTGCCCCTTCATATCAGACATACCTTTTGGAAGGTGTATCTACGACCTAAGAAGGATTATTGAGAGTGATTATTTATTATTGTAGTGAGGATATGATATATTATTGATGGAGAGAGAGAGAGAGAGAGAGAGAGAGAGAGAGAGAGAGAGAGAGAGAGAGAGAGAGAGAGAGAGAGTCAGAGATAGTCAATTCTATCAAAACAGTGTAATTGTATGTGAGAGATTGAGAGAGAAAACTATGAAGATATTGAAGATGAATAACATGTGATTGATTTCCATTCAAAGATGGTGTATTCCTTTGTGTTCTTTGTTCTTTTGATGGAGATTATGAAGATCATGAAGATTATGGTTGATTTTATCAAATCTGTGGGAGATCTACATGATGTTGCATGAAGATTTGTTGTGCCTGGTGTTCTTTTCTTCATTGTGATCATATAAAACCTAATAAAAAAGCTTGTTGATGATGACAATATAGATTTTCTTGCAGTAGAAACCCTATTTCCTTGGTGTCTCTCTTGGGGCTCCAGCTGGTCCTTTTCTTCCTTTCTCTTTCTCCATTTAGTCCCCTTCTCAAATCTAAAATCCTAGATACTCAAGTTCACAAGTACAGCTACAGCAGGAAGGACCACAATTAGCTACAATTTTTTGGAGCAAGCAAGAGCTATGACTAGAGACTTAGATATATTTGGAGATAAAATGGTTAATTTGGCAGGTCGTCACTTGTTTTCATGCAAGTTTTAGGGGTTTTAGGGAATTTGGAGGTTCATGATTTTAGAGGAAGGTAAAAAACACAATTACTTTTTGCTCTAGGCTTCTCTCTCTCTCTCTCTCTCTCTCCCAACAAGCTTTTTCCCTCAAGCTCCCATGGTAGACTACCCCCAAATCTCTTCCTCCTTCTACAACCAACCTTCAACCCCAACTTCAACTGCTCCACAAGCTTCTTGGAGTGATTTCCCACCTGATAAGCACCCTTGTCCCAGTTGTAGTGCCGTGTGGACAGTAGAGGTAGTAGCCCACAAAATGTAATGCATTTTGCATTGAGCTGCATGATGCCTCCTCCTTAGTCCTTGCTCTTCCCCACTTGGACCAGGTACAAATGGAGCCTCTGGAGCATACAATACTTCCCTCCCTTAGCAAAATTGACCTCCTCCTGTCCCCTCTTATTACTGGCCTTCCTTCTTGGTGAGGCACTCTGATATACACTATTTGGGATAGCCATTAAAGCTCTTAGCCCAAGCTCTCAAATTAGTCCACAACCCCTAGAAGCTCATCCCTCAAGAGATCCTTCAACCCCTCTTGCCCCTCTTATGTGGATTGAAGACATGGAGCTTAGTATGCAAGGATTTCTTGTGGGCAACCATGAAAACCCCCTTTAAAGCTTTCTACTATTAAATATTAAGCTTAGGCACAAGCATGGGAGCCTTATCATCAAATGAAGCATCGAATGCTTGAAGGCTCCATCCATTGGAGTGCTCTAATCAAATGGACTTGCTTGATGTAGAAAGTGGCATCATGATGGATCATATTTTATCTATCTTCCCCAAACACTAAAAATATATGTCAATCCAATCTTAAACTCTCATCTTAATCCACTTGCTGAGATTAGTTCCTTTTGTTGGAGAGATTATAGACGTGGGACCCAAACACCATGCTTAATGCAAGTAGATTTGCACAAATTTAAATGATTTAGGCAAAAGCGAATGCATTGATGGTTGATTTATGAATGCACTAACATTTTCTAGTGATAGTAATGCAATCGTCTATGATGCTATGTGATTCTTTAACATTGCAAGACAAAATTGTGACCTACAGTGGGAAAATGAGGGAAGCATTTGGAGATTCTTGGCTTGCCTAAAGGCTAGGCTAAGGATAAAGATAAGTAGACAAGAAAGTTTGGGTTTTTTTTCTATTTGTGCAAAAGTAAAGGAGATTCAAATAGGAGGTATAAATTTGATTATCAAACCACTTTCTACTATTAGTAGTGAATGATGTATGATAGTTAAGCATTGTTCTCTCAGCCTTCAAAGTTCAAATGAGGCTGCATTGTTCTGTTGCCGTAAGATTACAAATCAATGCATATGGTTAGGTGATGTCAGACAAAGTACTTCTAGCATTTTTGTTAGGACTATTTCATTAACGAAAAGAGGACAAACTATTGTGCTTTCCACTTTGTGTCAATGTCCCAGGCTCACTTGGCACATAAAGACATAAGGCTATTTACTACAAAAAGCATGGGGTCTAGGTCCCATGTCCTCGTGGCTTGGCACTGAAGGGTTACCATGATTAGTGTAGTCATGATTTGACTTTAATAGTTTGTAGCTTGCACTTTCTTCTTTGTGTCGGTGTCCCAGGCTCGCTTGGCATACAAATACACAAGGCTTTTCTTATACCTACACTAAGTATGGTATGTGAGTTTTTGTGTTCATTTAGAAGTGTTTGCCATTTTGCATTTTTGTTCATTTTTTGTAGGGCATGTTTTGGGTGATGAACATCTTTCTTGCTGAATATATTTGGAGTGATAAGTTGCTACTTGGCAGTGCTAGCTTGGCACAATTTTGAGATTCATGGTCCCATTCGCCAATGTTCAAGGAAGCGTTCACTATGACAATGGATTTCACACTAAGTGCCTACAACTGCATTCAAATAATGCATTGTGATTAACTCTAAATCAATTACTTTTGATGACATTAACTCTTTCATGATCTTGTATGCTTTGGATTAATCCTAAGTGGGTAGTAAGCCTTTGTAAAAAGGGTAAGTGGTGGCCAATGAGTCACTCGACTGCCAAGGTAAGCCCTATCCAAGCTCTTATTTCATCCTTACATCTCATGAAAAGGTCCAATGCTTCCTTTCCAATGCACCTCATGTTGATTGCTTAATAAAAATGTCTGCCATATATATTTGGCTAAGGAAAAAGATCGATGCCAAGCAAGGTGGTAAGCCAAAAGAGAGGTGACCCTCCCTTACCACTTAAGACCTTGAAGGGGTGCACAACTCGACCTAAGGGGAACTTTGCTAGTGATTCCAAAACCCAATACTTGTATGTAGGTGTAGGTACAACCCCATGGTTACCATCACTCCCAATGAAATATCCCCTTTTGGACACCCTTTCAGTGCTCATTACACCCATGTATGACATTTGACATGTATGCAGTCAAAGGAGATGTATGATATTAAGATCCACTTATGTAGTGATGACATAGCAAATGCACATGTAAATATACTTGGGATTATGCTCAATATGCCCAGGATGTTAATTATGATGATTCTTAGGCCCCTGAGCCTAAAAGCCCTCCATATAGTACATTTGGAAAAAGGGACAAACAGTGTTTTAGTCATAGTCAATCAGGGACAATCACAAAGATCCAATTACAAAAAAGTATATATGACACTTAGGAACGAATCCTATAACTCATTAAAGAGAGATTTTTTCCCTCTAGTTTGAATCAAAATTCTCCCCAATTGGAGCTATGATCTAAAAGTTATGGCCATTTTTGTGCACTAAGGTCACTGCATACAAGGTGCAGACCACCCCAAGATAGACAGAAAATCCAATTGCAAAATTCTTTGATCATTTTTTCTCACAAAGTTTAATATCTCACCTTGAAGAGGCTTCCTCCCCTTCGATTTGATTAAAAAATATCACCAATTAGAGTTTCCTACCAAAAGTTACATCCCATCTATTGACAGTGGGTCCTGTGGACTGCATCTAAATGACTGGCCAAAAAGGCAAAAGTAAGGCCCATGAAGAGGTCCAAAGGGAGATTAGAGACTCTAGAACCTTGATGAATGATGAACCTAGCTTGGAATAAGATTATCATAGTGATATACATGAGGAAGTGCCTGATGTGGATCCCTACAGCTTGCTCAACCACACTCTATGTCAGCATGAGCTTCATCACATGGAGAGATATAATGACATGGTTGCTAACCATCACCAAATGATGTCAAAAATTGATGTAGTAATTGAGAAAATGGCCCTCTCAGACTCTAGGACTCAACAAACCCTAGAGCAACTCACCACTCTTGTGGCTCAGCTAGTTATCCAAGCACGATTCTCAGTGACGGCCTCCACCACTAGAGCCACTATATGGTCCACATGGCATTCTTGGATCCAAGGGTATTCCCCCCTTCTACCTATGAAGTCGGTGAACCCTCTAATGCTCATGACAAGCTTCTGTTGAGTTCCCCCATCACCCACGCAACCAACCCTCTAATGAAACCCTCACCCATTGTCGATAGAAGTCCCCTACTCTCCCTCAGAACCCCAATGGAACTTATATGGCTCAGCCCCATCATGGATAGTATGGTATTAATAGCCAACATGGCAATCATGGGAAACATGGAAACAATGGGCAACATGGCTATAATGGGCAATATGGCTATAATGGGCAGCATGGGGTAAATGCACAACATGGTATGTATGGACAGCAAGGTATATACAGCCCCATCATGGTATGTATGGATAGCAAGGTTTCCATGGGTAGCAAGGACCTCATGATCTTGGTACTCCCTCCCCCACGTGGTTGGCGTCGTGTTGTAGTGTGTTGATAGCTCCACCCTCCACCCATGACAAAGTCCCTTGTTGTGCCTCCGACTGTCTTGTACATACTTTCTGGATATGAATATGACATTCTACCCTCAAGATGGGCCATTCTGCAAACCATGAGCCGTGTTGCATTCCGTGTCATGTTGGGGTGCCCCGTGATGTGTTGAGGTGTTGAGATGGCAATGTTGGGCAATGGGTCTAGGGCTTCTTTGGAGCCTAGATGGGGCCTCGAGGGGGTCCTGTGCGGGTATCCGAGGGTTGGTAGACCGTCATACTTGCTCCCTCACACCATCAAACTTAGAAGAATGGACATCCAAATTAGAGTCCTACTTCAATATTTACCCCCACATGGATAATCAGAAAATTGTATTTACTTCTTTCCACTTTGAAGGATTTGCCCACACATGGTAGCACTATATCAATCGAGAGGATCATTAGCTCATTGATTGAAAATACTTTAAAATGCATATGATTCAAGTATTTGTATCCCCCATGGAAAAAGAGCGATCGTAAGATGATGGTACACTCTTGACTATCGTAATCTCACTATACGAGAGTATACAAATCAATTTGTGAACTTAACCATGTATATGGAGAGCATTAGTGATGATGCCAAATTGCACAAGTACATCTATAGGTTGGTGGAGCCAAGCCTATCAGCGGATATCATGGCTCAAAATCCTCCTACACTATTTGATGCAATTTAATTGGCTAAAAGATATGCAAGAAAGTGCCATAAGAATGAGAGTTTTCAACAAGGTTATGGATAGCCCTGCACCCCATTGAGGTCAACCGCATATGGGGGGTGGTTTTAGAGGCAATTCCCCACCTAGTAGCAGCCCCAAAATACCCACTTACCCCCTTCCATATTGAAAGAAAATAGGGCACTTTTGGGACAACACTTGGCTCTAATGTTGAGAGTAAATATGCTAAAAATAGACACTCCATTGTATCATCCTCCAATGGTTCAAGTGGCCAAAGTTTCATTTTTCCAGATGTTGTGAAGGAATGAAGAGAAAGAGGCCTATGTTTTAAATGTGGGGACAAGTACACTGCCAACCATTCCTCCAAGTGCCCTTACAAGATAGCCAAGGTCAAAGTTCATAGCATATATGTAATGGAATATTGGCACAATGATGAGAAAGACTTACCCATTGAAAATGAAGTGCATGATGAGGATGTGGATCATGAGCAATTCTATGACCCAACTGATGGGTTTCCCTTTGACCAGCTATCCCATGCTCTTGATTGGCATCCCACCTGACTACCATCTCCCTTTGATCCATCTCTTGGGATGCTTGGACTGGTCCCAACACCCTACATATTCAAGGCAAGATTAATGGAAAGCATGTATTTATCCTTGTGGATAGTTGTAGTACTCACAGTTTTTCCATAATTTGCCATTGACCAGTTGAAATGGATCCTTATGGAATTATAACACCCCTTGAAAGTTCAAGTAGCAAATGGTGAGAAAGAAATCGGCACACATTTATGTTCCACAATTCCTCTATGCTTGGCTAAGAATTATGTGGCATTGGTGGACCTATTGCATTAGATATGGATCCCATTCATGTTGTCTTGGGTTGTGATTGGCTAAAACAATCAGGAAAAATCACTATGAACTTCTCTAAGCTCTACACGGAGTTTATGATATAGGGACATGACAGCTCATCTACTTAGAGGGAGTTCATGATAATGCTGATTTTTAGCTAATTATAGCAAAACAACTCAAATGGGAGTTTAAGAAATACTCATAGATATTTGTCACGCTTTTGAATAAGAAAAATTCAGATCAACCCTCCAAAGTATCTAAGGATTTAGCCTTGTAGGCTTTAGTTGAGGAGTATAATGATTTATTTTAGATATCTACAACCCTTCCCCCTAAGCGGCCAGTGGACCACCCACTTGATTTAGAGTCCCATTCCAAGCCAGTGGACAAGTCACCTTATAGATATCCAAGTGTAAAGATGAAGAGGTTTCAAGGCAAGTCAAGGAGTTACTTAAGATGGATTTCATTGAATCGAGTTCTTCCCCTTATGCATCCCTTGTCCTATTAGTTAAGAAGAAAGATGGCTCTTTCCGCATATGCATTGACTATAGAGACTTGAACAAAATCACCATGAGGAACGAGTATCCCATCCCATGGATTGATGACTTGTTGGATGAGTTGAAAGGGGAACGCTTCTTCACTTAGATTGATCTGCACTTTGGCTACCATAAGATCTGTATAAGGGAGGGTGATGAGATCAAAACAGCTTTCAGGACTGATCGTGGGCTTTATCATTTTGTAGTGATACCTTTTGGGTTGACTAACACCCCTGCCATATTTTGGAGCCTCATGAATAAATTCTCCACCCCTTTTTGTTCAAGTATGTATTCATTTTATTTGATGACATTCTCATTTACAGCAAGTCGCAAGAGGAGCACTTAGGACATGTTAAAAGGGTGTTCGATATCTTGAGAGAGCATCTGAAACTCTTTCCTAAGGAACGTAAGTGTATCTTCGTGTAAACATTAGGAGAGTACTTGGGACACATTATTAGCAAAAATGCATATAGGTTGACCCCAAAAAGGTGCAGTATCTTAAGAACTGGCCTAATCCATCCACTACTACTTTATTATGTGGTTTGCTTGGTCTCTCTTCATTTTCATTTTATAGACACTTCATTAAGGATTATACCACCATTGCAATACCTTTGATTGATCGATTAAAAAAGGAATCTTTTTTTAATACTATTGTTGATCACAACTTTAAGTAGTTGAAAAAAATGCTTACTTCAGCCCCATCCTCATATGCCCTGATTTCTCTAAGGAGTTTACCATTCAATGTGATAACAATGGCAAAGATATCAGTGTTATATTGCTATAAGAGGATGGTGTGATCGCTTTTGAGAGCTATAATCTTAATGACAAGGAGATGCAAATGAATATGCATGACTAGGAGATGCCCAATCATGTAAAAAGGGGGTGGGTGCCCAAGGGATTTAGGGCTTATATATAAACTCAAAAAGTGAATGAGAAGCTCATTCTTGGTGTGTGACAAAAGTAGCTCTCTTCTTCTTCTCTTCTTCTCCTCTTGCTTGTACTTACGCTTATGCTTGAGAGAGTGTGTGAGAGTGTGAGGGAGTGAGTGTGTGAGGGTGAGGGACTGTGGTGGAGAAGCTCTTCATCTTCTCCTCTCTTCTTCTCTTCTCTTCTACTCTCTTCTCTTATCTTGCATGCGTAGCTATGGTGGATGGAGCTTGATGGTAGAGGGTTGAGCTTTCTTGAGTTCACATCACAGATTGTGGAGCTATCGCTTGAGGGAGGAGGCTACTCATTCAGGCATAAAGGTAATCTCATTACACTCATAAGGTTGAAGGCGCATCGGCTAGGTGAGAGGTAGCTATTAGAGCTCACTTAAAATGCTTGAAACAATAAGCGATTTGTGGGTCTTGGCAGTCAAGCATGAGCTCCCACTTCATTTTGGTTCCGTTGTGTCGGGAGGAACGAATTCAAGCTTGAGCACTTGCACACTTCAAATTGAGCATCAAAGTAGGGTTTCATCCTTGAACTGGTGCATGATGTAGGTAGGAGATTTGGGAGTTAAATCTTCAAAGCAAGTAAGTATTTTGAGTTTTTAATGATTGGCAAGTAGGATAAATCATTTCAGTACTCGAGCTTTGATTTTTCTTGCATTTAGAGTAGGATAGGACCAAGAAATTAAAGCGAATAACTCAAGCACTAGAACAAGGCAAGAGCATGAATGGGGCAACACTCAAGCACTAGAACAAGGGGTTAAAACCCAAGGAAGAGGGGGTGAAGGCTCGGTTTCAATCTCAGCAGTGTGAGTGAGAGAAAGAGAGAAGAGAGAGAAAAGAGAGTTCTAGGGCAAAGCTCGTGTATGGGTGCCTTCCAGCTGCATCAGATATTCAATTTTCACCTATCTAGAACCATGCTTGTCGTCAGAATCAGATGCCTTCTTGACAGGGTCAAATTTCCAAAATCGGGCTCGGATGTCTGATTCTAGATAATTGAATCGGACCACTCGGACACCACCCAATCCGTCGAATCAAACATGTGGCTTGTTTGATTCAAACAATTGGATAATCGGACCATCGACAATCAGACACATTAGAATCAGACAATCAAACCAGACAGTCTGATTCTGAAAATGGAATGCCCATCGAACATTGCAAATCAGATCAGAAGCTGATAGGAAATTTACCAAATCCAATGCATTTGGGCTAAGTAGAGCACCTCTCACAATAGGGAAACCTTTTGACGGCCTTCCAGACTAATGTAATGGCACATAGAGCCTCATGACTACAAAAAGTGCGACCTGATGACCTGAAAGTGACAATTAGCAAACCTACTAGCTATTTGCCCATTTAGAACCCCAAATTGACCCACAAACCCTAATTACATCCTAACCAAGCTAAGAGACGTAGTAGAGGCCCTAGAGAACCCATAAGAGTGGCCAGCAATTATGCTTTGAGCCACATTTGGCCAAAAACAAGACAAGGGGAGAGCGAGAATAGCATTCATCCTCCTGTATTCGCATCCCACATTGTTGTCATTGGAAGCACACTTGAAAACTGAAAGCCTAATTTTGCATAGTGCACGAAAGGGTCATCACACACATCTTTAGTAAACATAAGTTGAGGGTTGTTTGTAATAAGAAGAAACACACTTAGACATAACAAGTGGAATGAACCCACTAAAGAATATGACCCTCAAACCTAGACAAATGATGGAGAACCCGAGCTAGTAGGACCAAGAGAGAGCCAACGTAGAATGCCAAAAGCATCGACGAAATGACATTATTCAAGGCACAACACTTCCCTATTTAATCAACCTCATCGATAGCCTAATGGAGTAAGAAGCCACAAACATGTCAGGATCCAGCTCCAACTGTGAGAATGACGAGCTCGACTTGGGAGATTTCCCAGTCGACATCCAACAGATGATGAACAAATAGGACTTACAAACTAGGATGGACCACCATGGTAGGCCAGTGGAAGACATCATAGTAGATCTCGAGGAGGAGAGGAGATTAGCACAGCTAGCGCTACAAAGGATAGTAGCTTAGAACCACAAACAATAGACTAAGATGTTGCAGCAAGACATGAGATGCTGGAAGTCCGTGTTTTAGCTCTAGCCAATAGGAATCATATGGGACCTAATGCAAAAAGGGAGAGAGTGCTAGAGGTAGATGTGACATTGAGTGAGCTTCTCATTGGCTTGTTGCATTTTGTAAAGGTAAGGTTGAAAAATATGAAAGAAAGGGAGAGGTTGTATCTAACGTTGAGTAGCATGAGATACAATGGGCCCTTCTAAGTTTGGAGAAGACTAGTGATGTGGCATATCAACTGAAATTACCTCCACATTAGTAGATACACAATGCCTTTCATATTAGTTTGTTAAGGCCTTTTTGTAGTGATGTGCCAGATGATGTTTCTATTGAAATTTAGCTTGAGGTGAAGGAGCTAGATGAGACTTTGATACCTAAGCAGATCTTGGTACATAAGAAAAGAAGTCTTAGAGATAAAGTTTCCAATATATATTTGGTAAAGGCTCATAATTATTTACCAATGGATACAAAATGGATGGAAGAGGATTGTTGAGATGGCAAGCTCAACATGTGCAGACATTGATGATGATCGCCTAGCTAGATAGGTCCACACGTCTATACTTAGCACATTAGTGGTCATTATAATCCTCACATGGCCACTAACTTATCATTTATTATATTTAGTTTGTTACACCTACCTACGCTGACATAATTATAGTGCCAGTTGATTAGCATAGTCATTTATGTACTGTTTGACTTAGTAGGCTTCTTTTTTTAATGCTATATTCTATATATACTTTGTTTACATTGTATTGTGTATAAAAGAAGAAGAAGAAACTAGCAACAAACTGTTTTGGTCTCCATCTCTCTTCTTATGTTCTTGAGTGATCTTTCTCTTGTGTGTATGGTGTGTGTTTGATGCAATCGCTCAAGTAGGTCCCCCCGTCACACAATTTATGATATTATATCAAAGTGGTGTCACTAAAAGAGACTAGTTTTGAAGGCTAGGGTGAAGGAGAATAAGCAAGGATTTGAGCAAGCAAGAAATGGGTAAGAAGCTCTCCCATTCTTTCACTCTTTCTCTTGGATAGTGCCTGTGGAGGCACCGAAAGTAGGGCAAGGTAAAAATCTCAAATTGCTATGAGATTTGTTGTATGAGAGCATAGCATTAAATATTCTGTAGATAAGTCAGGACTTTTTGATTTCGTTTTTGGCCATCTGAGACCGTTTCAGACCCCATTTTGAGCCCACAAGGTTGTAGATAGCAATTTCACGATATAATGTGATTTCAAATGTGTTGATCGAAAGTGGGTGCATATGTTACATATTTTGAATCTTAAGTTTTAGGTATTTCTTAAAAAGTAAATACAAGTTTTATTTGTAAACACGTTGCAGATTACATGTATTATTGAGCAATCTGTGAAAAAGACTACTTGATGTATTGTTGAACACTTGTTATGAAAGGTTGCAAAAGACTTGCTTGCTATTTTATATCAATTTTGTGGTAATGGTAGAGAACGGTGAAGACCCCATCATTGAGAAGCTGGATAAGAATAACTACCATCATAGAAGTTCAATGTGACAAATTTCCTTATTAGAATAGGCCTCTTAAAGTTTGTTTTAGGTGAAGAAAAGAAGCCACAGTTGAGTGACCCTGTGGTAAATGTAGAAGATTTAAAGGCGTGGAAAGAATAAAATGTAAAAGACAAAAAGATGATGTATTGGCTATCTATAGTCATTGATAATACTATGTTGGGACATATAAAAAATGCAAAAATTTCACATGAAGCTTGGATAATTTTTGAGAACATGTTTTTAGTATAGACGAAGGCACAAAAGATTTAGCTCTCAAGCAAGAGTTGAATACCTTGAAGAAAGAGAAGATGTCTAGACATACATGAATATGTTTTGAAAGTGAGAAGCATTGCAGATACCTTAGTAATTATTGATGCAAGCTTGATGATGATGATTTAGTTTCATCTACTTTGGGTGGCCTTAATAATGAAAGGCTTGAAAATCCTTTATCACTTCTATGTATGTACAGAAGTTATTTCCAATTTTTGATGAGTTGATCTCTCTCATGATCAATGAAGAGATCAACATGCAGGGTGAATGATATGAAAGGTGTGGTGAATAAGTCCAAGATTTTTACTCAAGTTTAGGGAGGGATATAAGAGTTCTTCTTCAAGAGGACGTGGTACGGAACGTGTTGGTGATAACTAGCAAAATAAGTTAAATTGGCAGTTTAGTCAAATGCAAGTTTCAAGAGGCCATGGAAACTTTAGAAGTAAAGGAAGCTCTAGAGGAAGAGGTGGATGTTCTAGCAAATCTAGTATTGTTTATCATTATTATGGCAAAACAGGTCATATTGTAGTCCATTGTTATGCTAAGAATGATAATATCCGCCGTGGTAAATTGCAGCAAATAAAGTATGTATTGTCTTCACAATAAAGTGAAGACAAAAACGAGTGTTTGTTTGTTATGCAACATATAATGAATGCTATTATAGGAAAGGGGATACATGATGATGTATGGTATATTGATTCAGGTGCATCTAATCATATGACCAATCATGCTGAATGGTTTGAAGAGATGCAAAATTTACAAAATCCAAGATATGTGCAAATGGGTGATGATTCATACCATCCAATTTCGCACATTGAAAATGTTCCCTTGTCCTTGCATAATAATAAAACAAAGAATATGCCGTATGTATTACATGTGCTATCAATCCAAAGAATTAAGTGTCTATTGGCCAAATGGTAGAGCAAGGTTTGCAAGCTCAATTTAATACAAAAGGTTGTTTTGTAGAAGACTTTGATTTTAAGTGTAGATTGGCCGTAAAAGGAAGTAGAGTTGGTCACGTGTTCACCTTAGATGTTGGAATTCTTGTTATGAATATTGTTATGTATGGTAAAATCAAGGGAGGGGTTGTAAACATTAAAATATGGCACAAATGTTGTCATAGGGGTTTTAGTCAAAAGGTTGTATCCACTGGGGATCAAAGAGAGAAGGAAGTAGAAAATAGAAGATAGAAGGGAAGAAAAAGAATAGACAAGAGATACACAAGATAAAGACAAAGATCAACGAACACTACAAGGATATCAGGCCATAGCGACGCCGATTAGCGACGATAAATAACAGCGTCGCATTTGCGACGCAAATAGTGATGCTCCACAGAGAAAAAAAATGCGGGCCAAAACCCGAGCATGTTTCATTTCACGCATTCGTGAAAGTTTTCGAGAGGGAGAGAGAGAGAGAGAGAGAGAGGGAGAGAGAGAGAGAGAGAGAGAGAGAGAGAGAGAGAGAGAGAGCGACCGTTTTGCTTAGAGGGAGAGAAAGAGAGGAAGAAGGCTTCTCACCGTCGCTGCCGCCGTTCGCGAAGAAGAGGAGGAGCCGCCATCGCGAAGAGGAGCTATCAAACCCTCCTTCGAATCTTTACGGTGAGTCCATTCTCTCTCTCTTTTACTTTTTAGGGTTTAATTTGTGTATATTGAGAGAGGGAGAGGAAATGAGAGAGAAAGAGAGGGAGAGGGAGGGGGAGGGGGAGGAAATGAGAGAGGGAGAGGGAGGGAGAGAAATAAAAAGAGAAAGAGAGGGAGAGGGAGAGGGAGAAAATGGGAGAAGGAGGGGGAGGAAATGAGAGAGGGAGAGGGAGGGAGAGTGCATTCTCTCTCTCTTTTACTTTTTTTTATATAATTTGTGTATATTGAGAGAGGGAGAGGAAATGAGGGAGGGAGAGAGAGAGAAAGAGAGGGAAAGAGAGGGAGAGGGGGAGGGGGAGGAAATGAGAGAGGGAGGGGGAGGGAGAGAGAGAGAAAGAGAGGGAGAGGGAGAGGGGGAGGAAATGGGAAAGGAAGAGGGAGGGAGAGAGAAAGAGAGGGGGAGAGGGAGGAAATGAGAGAGGGAGAGGGAGACATTAAACATAATAGGGAAATGAGAGAGGAAGATGGAGATGGAGAGGGAGGGAGACATTAAACATAATAGGGAAATGAGAGAGGGAAAGGGAGGGAGAAGAAATGAGAGAAGGAGAGGAAGAGAGCAAAAGGAAATGAGAGAGGGAGAGGAGAGAGAAAAAATGAGAGAATGAGAGGAGAGAGAAAAAGAGAGAAAAGATGTTAAACATAATAGGAAAAGAGAGAAAGAGAGGGTGTGGGTGAGGGTGAGGGTGAGGGTGAGGGAGGGAGAGGAAATGAGAGAGGGAGAGGAAGAGAGAAAAGGAAATGAGAGAGGGAGAGGAGAGAGAAAAATAAATGAGGGAAAGAGGAGAGAGAAAAAGAGAAAAATCATTAAACCTAATAGGAAAAGAGAGAAATAGAGGGTCAGGGTGAGGAAGGGAGAGGAAATGAGAGAGGGAGAGGAGAGAGAAAAAGAAATGAGAGAGAGAGAGAAGAGAGAAAAAGAGAAAAATCATTAAACCTAATAGGGAAAGAGAGAAATAGAGGGTCAGGGTGAGGGAGGGAGAGGAAATGAGAGAGGGAGAGAAAGAGAGAAAAGGAAATGAGAGAGGGAGAGGAGAGAGAAAAAGAGAGAAAAATCATTAAACATAATAGGGAAAGAAAGAAAGAGAGGGTCAGGGTGAGGGAGGGAGAAGGAAATGAGAGAGGGAGAGAAAGAGATAAAAGTAAATAGGACCTTACAATAAGCTCATCCTAGGCTCATAAGGGTTAGGCCGATCCTCAACAAACCTAAGGGATATATGGCTAGAGAGCCTTAGCATGCTTGTGCCTCCTAGCATAATGTTCTTCCTGCAAAGAGACCTCTCATACATGGGGCTTGTCCTAGCCTCCACCACACAAGTATACAATGAAGGCAATCGGCCTATCAGTATGAAAAACATTCATTTTTCATAACGTAAATCCAAAAATAACTTTGAATATTTCATAAAAATCAATCTCTTCTTAAAAAGACAAATACAAAAAAACTAAAACAGCATCATTCATATGCTTCGCAAAACTAAAACAACATCACCACAAGATCTCTTAGGAAACTCATCTTCAACTATCAATTTTAATTAATAAATATAATATAAAATCACTTGCAAGGAATGACACTCTTTTATCATTAACCCTCTTTCTTCCTTAGAATATTCTTAGGAACAAATTTTTGCTCTAACAAGCATATATTTGAGCATAATAACTATTTTAAGGTTTATTCCACGAGTAGTAGTAGTATATATGCAACCATCAAGCTAGAGATCATGCTTTGGTATCTATGGAGATCCCAATCTCATGCCCTCATAGGGATTGCAGTGTGCAATAGTGTGAAGAGAAGGTGGGTGAGTTGTAAATGGTAAAGGAGAATTCTATTGATGATGGAGAGAAGATGAGGTGAATCGCCAATCCTATTCTTAGTGAGTGCAACCTACCCATAGTATGGCATCCATGACCGATTGAAATCAATAAGACATTGAAATCCTACCTCGAGTATTATAACTATTGTTTTGTGGTGGATTTTCTTGCTATAATTCAATATCAATTTGTGCTTGTGTTTTCCACGGTGTGTTGATTATGGGTGCCAAATGCTCTAGTCGGATCTCTCTCTCTTTCTCCTCTCTCCTCTCAACTCTTGTCTTTCTCTTCATCTCTATATAAGTAGTCGTAGTTGTAGTCGTGGTCGTGGTCGTGGTCGTGATCGTAGTCGTAGTCGTAGTCGTGGTCATCGTAGTCATAGTTGTAGTCGTAGTCGTAGTCGTAGTCGTAGTCATGGTCGTGGTCGTGGTAGTCGTGGTCGTGGTCGTGGTCATGGTCGTGGTCGTAGTCATGGTCATGGTCATAGTCGTTGTAGTCGTGGTCATAGTCGTAGTCATGGTCGTGGTCGTGGTTGTGGTCGTAGTCGTTGTAGTCGTGGTTGTGGTCATGGTCGTGGTTGTAATCGTGGTCGTAGTCATCGTCATGGTCGTCGTGGTCGTAGTCGTAGTCATGGTCGTAGTCGTAACGTAAAAAAAGAGAGAGAGATGGAAGGAGAGGATAACAATTTAAGAAAGAAAAAAAATAGAGAGATGGAAGGAGAGGAGAATAATTTAAGAAAGAAAAAAAGAATGATAACAAAAACAAATTGTTTGTCGTAACGTAGACAAAATGGAAAACGATGAAGGTCTAGATGAAAACATCGACTGTCTATAGAACACGTACGACGATTTGGCAAGTTTCAATCCGAGATCATTGATCAGGCGATTGTGGATTTTCAACAAATGGTAAGAAAAGTTAATATCAATCATGCATTGTACTCGCAAGCTAATTGAATACCATATACAATAAGATTGGGTCTGGCTGGCAAATTTTCTATCCAGGGAGGTAATGTCTCATCCCAAGGAGGAGTACACCCTTTGCAACCAATTAGAAGAGTTCGTGGATGTGCAATGGATGGAGTGCATGAGCCAATCCACCACTTGCAAGGCTAATCTATACCGTCAATGCCAAAGGAGAGAGGTAGCCTTCCAGACCTACCTACAATCTTGGAGCCTAAGATGGAGGCAATGATCGATGCATTGATTCCCATGGATGTTGAGAATTTTGATCCGCTTAGAGAGGAAGCATCCATGCCATTATATGATGGGTGCTGAGTATCTCACCTGAAGACACTGTTTGCACTTTTAAGTGTGCAAGCAAAATACGGGTGGAGCGATGCCAGTGTGACCGAGTTGTTCAGGTACCTTGTACATACGCTTCATTGATTTTTTTTCAGCACCATTATTAAAAATATTTGTGCTTTTTCAAGGTGTTTTATGATTTTTTTAAGGTTATTGAAATATCATATATTACCACCTGCAAATACCATGCCTGAGTCTCGTGATGATGTACGACATGTTTTACGAAAGCTTGGCATGGACTACAAAAACATCCATGCATGTATCAACGATTGCATACTGTTTCGAGGAGAATACGAGACTATGGAGACATGTCCAAAGCGTGGTGCTCACAAGTATTAACAAGACTTGCAAGGGCAAACCATCCCTCAAAAAGTTCTTAGACACTTTTCGCTTATCCCCCGTATAAACCACATATTTCGTACGTCCGGCATGGCGAGCTTGACAAGTGGCATGCGTAGAATAGGTCCACGGATGGAGTTCAACGAATATCAACGGATTCACACGCATGGAGCCACATTGACTCTAACTTCCCAGGCTTTGCCTGAGAGCTAAAGAATCTTCGGCTCGGTCTTGCAATGGATGGTGTGAACCCATTTGGTTTGCACTCAACTTCTTACAGTGTGTGGCCTATAGTCCTTGTCAACTACAATATCCCTCCATGACTTTCTACGAAGAAAGGACATCTCATCCTTAGGTTACTCATCCCCGGCCGCTACAAAGTCAAAAATATGGACGTGTATCTTTGTCCGTTAGTCGACGAGCTTAAGATTTTGTGGGAGAAGGGGGTCACCGTGCAAGATATGAGCAAGCGCGATGGTCGGCGGTCTGCTAATATTCGAGCCATTCTCATGTGGACGATGCATGACTTTTCGGGATTCGGAGAGTACTCAGGTAAATAGGCCTCCGTTCTCATTGGTAATATCTATATTTTATCTCATTCAAGCTTGTATTCATTGGGTCGAGGTGTTGAAACATGTCTGGTTACCTCAGGTTATCATGCATGTCCATTGTGCGGCCATAGTTAGACTCCCGAAGGTCACGAACCATGAAGAAGATGGTATATCAAGGACACGCCGCTTTCTTGCCAGAGGATCATGAACTCAGGGAAGGTTTTCTTGGATGACCTCCAACACGTATGAATGCCGTAAGCTGGTACGAGCTAAAAATGGTCCACGCGGAGTCACATCCAAACGGAATGCAGCGGTTCTCAGTTTTCTACGAGTTGCCATATTGGACCCACTTACAGGTCAACCACTTGTTGGATCCCATGCATATTTTCAAGAATATGGGCAGCTTGCTATGGGACCACATCACAGGAAAGAGAGACACTATAGGGACACAAATGGATTTGAAGGAGGTAGGTAAGATGGAGGCGCTTTGGCCGCGGTCGAGTGCTGATGGTCGCGTGCAGCTACCTCGCGCTCCTTGGGTTTTGTCCACTAAAGAAGAGCGCATTATGAAGCAAGTAGTCAAGTCTATCCGCACTCCGATGGGTATGATGCGTTCTCTTAGGTCTGCACTTTCTAAAGACGACCAATTATCAGGGCTAAAATCCCATGAATGACATAAGATATGTCAGGTTTGTACTACGAATGGATTGTAATTGGCGTGCGCATTTTGCTATTTGGAGTGTACCCATTATTCATAATGCTTTCTTATTTGTGGCAGTTTGTACTACCAATCGCGATCGTAGGATGTCTTACTCCAAAAATACGCGGGGCCATTTACAGGTTGTCGATTTTGGTGCAATGGATCTCACAAAAGGAGATTAAGACATCCTCTATTGAATCCACGAGGCCCGGAGCAGTGGAGATGGTCTGTCTCTTTGAGAAAAAACTGCCTACCAATATGCTCACGATACAAATCCACCTTCTTGTGCATCTTGTAGATGAAGTGGAGATTGCTGGGCCTGTCCATACGCGATGGATGTTCTTCTGGAGCACTTCATGAAAACCCTGAAAGGCTTTGTGCGACAATGAGCTCAGCCAGAAGGTAGCATGGCTGAAGATTGGTTGGTGTCTGAGGCGCTAGTGCATATTTCACAATGGCTACCAATGGTGGATCCTGACAACAAAATGTTATGGTCGCTGAAGGGCGATGATAGACTGACTAGAGATGTGGTGGTTGGAAATGGGGTAGAAAAAAGAATGGATGCTATAATGGAGGAGAAGGTGAATCGCTTTTGTATGTTGCACCATGCCTCTATGGAGACGTGGCTTGCCAAGTACCAGATCGCTAGGCAAGATCGAGAGGAAGCGTGATCTGAATTCCAACGTAGTACGTGTCATCGACCGATTCGATATCCCGAGGGCATGGAAGAGATGTCACGGTTCATGTCAACACGATGGTTGCATGGAGCTTTGACCGCAGCGTCTCACGAAGGGGCAGAGGTCTGAATGGAGGAGTGGGAATTCTTGAGGGGATGTAGTCCAAAGGTGATGAGGTGTTTAGGATTTGTCATATCTATATTTTATATGCGACATCTAATTTGAGTGTTTCAATGTACATTACAAAATATATAGTGCAGCATGGTCGCGCGGACGGCATTTTCGCGTGTAGTGTATTAACAAAATGCGCTCCATAATGGACTGTGGTATCATGGCAAGGTTCGAGCAAGAGAGTCGACAATGAGCAATGGATCCAAACACGGTTATAGATGAGATGGTGTATTTTGGAAACTTGCAAAGTATTGTTACGGTGGATTACCGTAACTTCTCCATGATACTATTTAATGTGCAGTGGTTCAAAGTGGTACTTGAAGGAGCTGGAGCAACAGTTCGACGAGGTCCATCTAGATTTCTCGAAATAGATTCTGAAAAAAAATGGACGGATTTGCGCAATACCTTTGTGTTGCCGGCCCATTCTGAACAGGTGCATGGACTCATTTGTTTGTTAATTGTATTATGACATGGTACGTGTCACAATAGTTTAAACTCTCTTGTACGTGTTTGTGAACATGTAATCTTCTATCCAAACCCCCGACAACCTCGATGGTGGTATGTTATACCTTCAACTCCCCGAAGTGCGAGAGTATATGATCAAAGCGATGTTTTGAGCATAGATGAAGACAATATGTAAATAGAGGGGTCGATATTGCAAGGGGTGGAGGCCACCGAAAGCTCAGAGCCAGCATCGGCTAACAATGATGGAAATACAGGAGTCTTGAGAACGAGGTGGACTCATCCTTTTGTGGTGACATGACCTTCCAATGTATGCGGAGTTGTATCAAGAGATTGACATGGGACCATAGGATACTTCATACTTGGAGCATCCACTTACTCAATTCGTTGACCAATCGCTTATAAGGGTACATAAGATATGCATTTTAAGTGAGATCATTTTATAAGGATTTATATTACCGTGCTTTGTATGATTTAAATTAATTATTCTAACATCATTTTTTATCTATGTAGGTAACATTTTCAGGATGAGTCGAGGGATGAGCGATGAGGAGTTGCAGGATATCTTTACGCGCATGTCTCCAGACCAGATAGTGAGATTCAGAGACATGGTAGACCAAGAGCTGTCTCGGACATCGTTAGGCCGCTCTGCTAGATCTACTTCAGCGCGATCGGATGCTTCCGCTTCGAGCAGATGAGGTCGATGCTCCAAACTTGGGCTAGAGGGAGGGAGTGCTTCAAGGTCAGAGGGATGCTGCAAAGATACGGAGGCAGTGAGCCCGCGGTCGGGACGTGATACAGGTGCGACTCCTCGCTCTCGTGGCGATTCCAGGGAGCATGGCTCAGGCTCAGGTGGATGCTGTGGAGGTACGGACGCAGTGTCTCCATCTCGTTGTTCAACTGGAGTTGCGTCACCTCCAAGATTTGTCACACTTGTGGGGACGTCTACTCCAATTACTCCGGCTTTTGCTCAGCCGTCTGCAGCATATTACCACGGTCGGTACACCAGATGCACAAGGGTCTCCTGGATATGCCCAGGAGCGTGGACGCAGATGGGAGAGGACCCATCTTAGGCATACCCCAGGGGGATATGCATATCTAGTCGATGATAGGTCAGGAGCCATCATTATGAATATTGAGGGGAGGAGGGTGATGGCTCACATGAGAGAGTTGTGCCAACAAGTTTTTCGGCACAATGTCTTAGATCATTGGAAGAACGTACCGAAGGGGAGCAAGGACTACATAGTAGCATCCTTGCATGAGGAATTTCCAATTCCAGCCTCAGTAGATAGATTTTCTACGGGCTAGATGATGGATTGCATGCGTGCATATATGTCACGCACGCAAGGCAAAGCGCGAGTGGTTAGATGCGGACGACTGGCGCCGATTGAGGGAGGAGGCTACAGATTCTCTAGGACATTGGAGTTAGCAGCGCGAGGCGGCGAGGGCATGACTCGAGGCCGGAGTGGTCCATCATCTTGGGAGTGGCGGCCACAGGACATATTTGGAAGACTTTGTAAGTTTTTCTTTTGTTTTGCTTGTTTATTTTTTTGCAATATCCTTTGTATTGACAATCATGTTTCTAACAGTTAGTATTTTGTTTTCTTTGCAGCACTCCATTACAAATCGTGATCCGACCGACCTTGAGACTCGATATGCAGAGAGGCACGGTCTCACTGCATTGATTGACCGATTGTATAGACGCGGCGGCCCTGTAAGTCACTCATCTTACTTGTCCATAGTTACCATGTTTAATTAGAATGCATTATTGTATGGTGGACCGATGTGTTGTTGTTTGTTTTTTTGCAGAGTACGTTCTATGCTCCTTTGCGGCGGGACGAGCTTTCGGATGGCGAGGATATGTAGCTCGCCCTTGGATCCCTGGAGCTCACACAACTTTCTTTTTTAGTTGCCTGATCTGTGTAGACATTTTCTATGTATTAGTAATATCTTGTCATGATTGTACCAATCGCTTTCATTATGCGATATCTTGTCATGATTGTACCAATTTCTTTCATTATGCGATCATGTATTTATTTCATGTATCAATGTTTTGATTTCAGTATACTTTGTTTTTGTTTGCACGAGCATTGTACACAATGCAGAAACTATTTTGTATGGCCCAAATAAAGCACACATTGCTATATGTAGCAGGGTAGCTTGCTGCCCTGCCACAAATTTTTTTTTTCCCTGTTACTGTCACTATTAGCATCGCAAATTTACTGCTCGTCTCATTATTATTGTTACAGACCGTCGGTATCAACGTCGGTATCAGCATCACAAATGCGACGTTGATACCGACTATTCTATGACGTCGTCAATAACAACGCTTTTTGCGACGACGGGGGCGAATTTTGTTATTTACATTTTCGTCATTTTTAAAAATCGGTATAAGGCCTATATCTTGTAGTGGAATCAAAGCACTATGCATTGATAGAACCTAAGAAGATAAACAAAGTCCTTGTCTGGAACTATTCGAAAGTAATCTCCAAGCATTAGATCTCATGGAGCTCCCTGGTAGACCAAAAATGTGCACCAAACATTAGCTTATTCTCTGCTTCTCAGACTGCAAATCTGATGGTTTCGTTGGATCCGAAAGGGAGGTAAAACTGCAGGACACTTGCTCCAAATTCTCCCAAATTGCTTCTTCTTCTTCTCCCCATTCAGAGTGTTGTTTGCTGCCTATAAACTGTGATCGCATGCCGCATGATTTCGGAAGCCCTTCTTTTTACATGAGATCTCCAAAACTGGTTGAAAAAGTAACTTGCTTTTTGTATGTCGCTCTATTCTAGAAGTTCTTTATACCTTTTTAGGATATTAAAAATAGGCTAAAATTATCCAAAAATCTTGTATTTTTGAACCATCCATACTATGAACACTAGCACTAATGACTAAGATGACATTGACTCTCTAGAGTTAATAAGAAAGCCGAATGATGATGTACTCCAAGTTTTTTCACACTGTGTCCATGTATAGCGACACGACATCGTATTGGACATGCAAATGTGCAAAGATAAAAATTAATACAATCCAAAGGATTGGTTACACGGTTGCCAAAGAAAAATGGGAGAAAGCTATGGATAAAGAAATGGATGCCTTGGAAGCAAATGCTACATGGGAGTTGGTACCTTTGACTAAAGATAAGAATGCAATTGGCTGTAAGTGGGTTTATAAGGTGAAGCACAACGCAGATGGTTCTGTGAACAGATACAAGGCAAGATTAGTAGTCAAGGGGTATGCACAAACATATGGCATTGACTATGAAGAAACATTCAATCCGGTTGCAAGGATGGCAACCGTAAGAGCAGTCATTGCTATGGTTGCATCAAAGGGATGGTCTTTATATCAGATGGATGTAAAGAATGCCTTCTTGCATGGTGATTTGCAAGAAGAGGTCTATATGAAGCAGCCACCAGGTTATGTGCATGCTGTTCATCCTGAGTTTGTTTGCAGGTTGAAGAAAGCCTTGTATGGCTTGAAGCAAGCACCTAGAGCATGGTCTGATAAGATAGGATAGTATCTTGTCACTATTGGCTTTCAGATTTCCAAAGCAGATTTCTCACTTTATGTGAGAAAAACGGAGAAAGGTATTATGTTGCTTGTCATTTAAGTTGATGATTTGATTATCACAAGTGATAGTGATGAAGATATCCTTCATGTGAAAATGCTATTGAAGCAAAAGTTTGAGATGAAGGATTTGGGAGAGCTGCATTATTTCTTGGGCATTGAGGTGATTAGATCACCAAGTGGGATATGGCTCTTGCAGAGGCAGTATGGATTGGACATGCTGTCCAAATATGGGATGACAGGTTGTAAGCCTATTTCTGTTCCTTTGGAGCAGAATGTGAAGTTGAGTGCAAATGTAGGTGAGCTTCTCGAAGATCCTACTATGTACAGACACATAGTAGGAAGTTTGATTTATATGACTATTACCAGGCCAAATTTGAGCTATGCTGTTGGATTGGTAAGTCAGTTTATGCAGGCTCCAAGGAAACCACATTTGGATGCGGCTAGACGCATACTCAGATATGTGAAGTCCACATTGCAGTATGGACTATTTTATGAGACTGGGGTTCAGATGCAGTTGCATGGATACACTGATGCTGATTGGGCTGGTAGTATTTCTGATAGACGATCTACCAGTGGATATGTGTTCTCTTTTGGGAGTGCTGTAGTCACTTGGAGCAGCAAGAAACAGCCTACAGTTGCCTTGTCGAGCACAGAGGCTGAGTACAGGGGTGCAGCAATGGCTGCATGTGAGGTAGCTTGGTTGCATAAGATACTTTATGATATGCATCAACCTACAGATGGGCCAGTTGTCATTTATTGTGACAACATGAGTAGTATACACTTGGCAAATAACCCAGTCTATCATGCTAGAACAAAGCACATTGAGGTGCATTATCACTATGTGCGGGAGAGGGTTTTACTAGGTCTTATTGATCTAGTTTATGTCAGCACAGAGGATCAGGTAGCTGACATATTCACGAAGGCATTGGGCGCAGAGAAGCTGTGCAAGTTCAGAGACCTGCTTGGTGTGCAGGAATTGGGATTGAGCTCGAGGGGGAGTGTTGAGATATCGAGCTCCACTCGTGATATGCCAGGGTGACCGTTGTGCATTTATGTCACTGACTTGTCAGTTTGCAGATGCGGTTGGTACACCGCCCATGAATAATAGCTAGATGATAGCTATCCTTATCTACTCTAGTTCGTGGCTCAGTTAGTATGCTACCTTAGTTAGTTGAGTTTGGTTTGAGACCCATATATAGGGTTCCTCTACTTCTATGTACAAGAGTTCTTTTGGCTTACACAACTAAGAAGAGAAAAACTGTTTTCAGCCTCCACCCTTGTGCGTATTCCCCCATTGTGCAAGCAAGAAAGCTACAAGTGAGACTCCTTCCTTCTCTCCCACAATCTTGACAGGCTTTTGCAGGTACTAAACAAGCATCATAGTGCTTCAACTGTCAAGTATGATCTTTCATACATTTAATGACAGATTTCAACCTACAATTTCAGATCTATAAAGCAATCCAATACTAAATTTTCAACCCCTTTTAATCATGCCAAATGCACAAGGTCAAAGGCATATACATTGCCAAAACATTTGTCAAACTACCTCATGTAGTTTAGTGTGTCTAAACAAGTATCTAATGGCTAAAAACATGTTTGATCTTTCCCAATCAAAGCAGGTGCATCTGTGCATGATCACTTTGAATCTGTGTTGTTGTTTATATGTGCTCATTACAAATCATTCATCAGGTGTTCAATAGCTGAGGTAGTGAGCTTCACTTCAAGCTCAATAATGCCCAAGATAGTGATCATAGCAACCAATGATTGCAAGCTACCCCAACCTAATAACCCACAAACATGTGCAAATGTAGATCTTTCCATGCATGCTTACTATTTATTTGCATCTCAATGAATGCTCAAACCAAGACAAGCATACTTAGAGCCAATGCTCAAGAAGACCTTTCAATCTCTGAGTGATGCCAACTCCGAGATGAGCTGCCAATTTCTTCTTTTAATGCTAGACAATAGGTGCAATTTCCTACAACCCACATTGATTTGTTCATGAGTTTACTACTACTTAACTATTGTTATTTCCAACATTACTCTTGGGGGTAAAGGAGCCTCTGCCTAGTCACTCATGTACTACTACACTGACACTACCTACCACTACACATAGCAGGTGGCGGGCATCCGTCACCATCACTTTATTCTTCATTCTTTTAGTGATAGTTTGAATAAAGGAAGGCCCGATCACACATTGTGACTGTTGGAGTTCCCATTTTCTTTCTCTCTCTCTCTCTCTCTCTCTCTCTCTCTCTCTCTCTCTCTCTCTCTCTCTCTCTCTCTCTCTCTCTGTGTTGCTCTTGCTCTCCTGCCATAGCTCTTTCAAGCAAGCTTTGATCCTTCTCTCCTTTCAACTGGTATCAGAGCATGGATTCATTACTACTCGAGCTTGGTTCGTGGCGTCTTCAGCTTCTTATTGATTACCTACACTCATTGGGTCTCCTTCCCAGCAACCATAGCCAACTCTCTCAAACTCCTGTCACTCCTCGGCTTCCTGAGCACCTTCCGAGGCCCCTTGGTCATCCTTAGGGCATTCCAAGAAAGGTATTCATTCACTTTCTTTAGGGTTTCATTGTTGTTCAACAAGTATAGCATGGTTTGTAAGATCAGGGTCAGCCATAACTCCCACCATTGAAGTTTGTTTCCACCATATCCTACTTGAAGCCTTTGTAGGCTACCTTGGGCTTGAACTAGGTCTTCATTGGCTCAAGGTTCAGCCCTCTTCCACCTGGTATAGCCTTAGCAAGAGTAGCAGAAGCCATCAACAAATCAATGTGATTTGCACCTGTTTTTTGCAACCCTTGGACAACTCCTCTACTCTTGCTGATGATCATGCTTGGACTCTTGGGCGTTGTGGCACTATTTGGATTGATCTACAATGCTTTGAGTCTTGTAGAGGCTTTGGGCCATTGATATTCAGCTCCAATTTGATTGTATATACAACAGACCTGTTGTTTATGTCTGTCACAGACCTTTACATGAAGATTAGAGCTCATCTACACTTCACTTGATGCCTGCATGCTAGGCCATTGATGCCTATTGGTTGATGGATGTAATGCTAGTGCTTTGCCATGCCTTTGGCCTGATCTAAGGGTTGGAAATACTTAGTTCTAAATTAGTAAATCATTGCTGTACAATAGTGGGTTGAAGCCTATCACTTCATGTTTTCTATGCCTCTTGGAATCGGGACATGCTTTGGAGATGTACTTTGATGTATTGATCATTGGGGATCAACTTTGAGCTTGATATTTATTCGAATCATTGGCTGAGCTTGAGATCACTTCACATACCATTTGGATCTCCATCTTTGATGTACTCATGGCATGTACTTCACTTATGCTGACTAGTCTTGACATGCTTGGCCTATGCCACTACTACATGCCCGTTGCATTGTCTGGAGTTGGATGCTACTAAGCCTTGCTTTGGCTTGATATTTGATTGCCTGGAGCTTACTTTGGCTATTTATTGGCTTGCCATAGTTATAGTTTGGATGTACTTGATGTCTATGGATGCTATGTATGGATGTTACAGAGTATATATGCTCGGGATGTCTCATTGAAGCTTGATCTTGGACACTTGTCACTGGTGCACTCTTACATGCTTTGTTCAAGCCTTTTTGCTTGATATTTACGGATTTTGTGCTAGTGGGAGTGTCTTTGGATGCTTGACAGACATTGAGCAGGTAGTTTATGCTACTTGAGCATTCAGACATTTGAGATTGGGATCTTCACTTGGATGTTGCATGGTTGATATGCCGTGGTCCTCATAGATGTACTTGGGCTGATTTGGGCTTTGCACTCCCTGAGCATACATGTATTTGTGTCAGGTCATGCTAGTGCTGTGTGCACTTTGCCCTATTATACAGGGGTGCGTTGGCTTACTGATGGATTCATTTGACATGCTTGGGTGTTTGCCTGATGTCCATATGATTATCAGATGCTGATTTATGCCCGATTGATGCTGGTTATGCTTTGACAGTCAGTGGTTGACTTGGTGCATTCATTTTGCCTACAATTTGCTCTCATTGTACCTGGCTGTAATTTATTACGACAAGCAGCTATGCATGGATTGACATGGAATTTTCATGTTGAATCATCCTGATTCTATGTACTTTTGATGGTACTTGGTGAATAACATCATTAGCTATCAGTTTGTGGCCATTATGCCTTGGTTTTGGTAGTATTTTGGCTATTTACAACATAAAACAACAAGCAGTTTTGAATTGTTTGCACCGTTTTGGATTGCAGTATGGCATCTTCTTCCATTGATAGTGCTATCTTCAACATCACTAAGCTTGATGGTATTGGAAGAGCCAAGTTTGGCAGGTATTGGTACATAAATCGCAGATAAAGCCAATAAGGATGCATGGCGAGCAACCTAAAACTATGACTGATGACGAATGGGATGAGCTTGATGAGTTATGCAAGTCCACCCTCATCTTGTCTCTCACTGAACATGTGCATTACAATGTGGTTGAGAAAGCACAGAGTGCTTGGCAGCTTTGGGATAAAATCAAGGATCTCTATGACAAGAAAAGTCGAACAAGTCAGATGTATTGGCTGAAGCAACTTATGGACCTTCACATGAAGGAGAATATGATGATGCCTGCTCATTGGAGCCAATTCCATGCTATTCTCAAGAACTTGACTTCGTAGGGCATTGCCTTCAATGATGAGGTTACTCCATTGTTTTGGCTTGGGACTTTGAGTGAGTCATGGGATGTATTCCGCACTGCCTTATGTGCTCCTGCTACTATTTTGAACTTGCATGATGTAGAGAGTGCTCTTCTATAGGAGGAGATCAACCATAAGAACTTGGATGCCTCTCATGTGTCGCATGCTTTGATTGTTAAGAGGCAAATATGGTAATGGAAAGAATGAACGTGGGAATGGCCATGGCAGAGACTCCCAGAAGTCTAGGTCTAAGTTGTGTGGTAAGTCACACATCAAGTCTCGTGGGTGAAATGCTAATGTGACATGTCATCATTGCAGGAAGAAGGGTCATATACGCCCACAGTGTCATGAGTTGCGCAATGAGAAGTGCAAAGAGAAGGGGAAAGACAAAGTATAAGAAAAGTCCTCTAATCGTAGCGTGGTTGCTACGAAATCCAGTGTGAAAATCAAGGAGATAAATGTCATGCAAATTGATGACTCTAATGGGAGTACATACTTGCAGCTAGTTCTTGTGATGCTACATCGTTGGACCGAGGTTCACTCTATGTATGCACAGTGCTGGCTTTTGGATTCTGGTGCTTCATTTCATGTTACACCATGCCATGAGTGGTTCCACTCCTACCGCATTGTCTCTCGTTCAGTTTGCTTGGGTGATGATAGGTCACTTGCTATTGTTGGCATAGGGGATGTACGACTACAATTCTCTATTATCGGTACTTTTCTGTTACAGGATGTACATCATGTACCTGCACTTACACGCAGTCTTATGTTTGTAGGGCAGCTTGATGATGTTGGATTTCATGTCTCTTTTGGGGATTCTGCCTATGAAAGATCACCCGTGTGGCAGACTTGTGCTTGCTAGAGGTGCCAAGGCTGGCAGCCTCTATCCTCTTGTAGTTGATGGGTCCTTTGTTGACCATGTTTTGTCAGTCGGTTCCATCCCACATATATCTCTTTGGCATACCCATTTGGGCCATATGTCTTTAAAGGGAATGAAAATGCTTTCTAGTTTGCAGTACTTACCGCCCCTTGACTATTCATGTTTTGATTCATGTGAGCATTGTCTTTATGGCAGACAGACTAGGAATACACATAATAAGTCTGGTAGGACATGCATGGATGAGCCCTTGGCATTGGTACATTTGGATGTTTGTGGGCCCATGCTCTGTTAGTCTATGGGTGGTGCAAAGTATTTTGTGATGTTTATTGATGATTTTTTGCGTAAAGTTTGGGCTTATCCCATTAAGCTTAAGTTAGATGTCTTGGTTGTGTTTTAGACATGGCTTGCATTGGTTAAGAACTAGACTAGGCATAGACTGAAATGCCTTCAGACTGACAATGGAGGAGAATATGTGTTATGTGCATTTGAGCAACTATGTGACGAGAGGGGTATTAAGCATCAATTGATTGCCCCCTATACTCCATCCTAGAATGGTTTGGCTGAGCGGATGAATAGAACCATCCCGAGCGTGTAAGCAATATGCTTAGCCATGTAGGCCTACCATAGAGCTTTTCGACCGAGGCAATTAGTACAGCTGTGCATAACATAAATAGATCACCTTCCAGTGGTTTGGATTTTTAGGTTGCAAAGGAGATATGGACTGGGAAACCTATGCGGATCTACATGTCTTTAGATGTGAGGCATTCTGCCATGTGCCCAAGGACAAGCATACTAAGCTGGATCCTAAGAGTGTCAAATGCATTTTCCTTGGCTATGGAGATGCAAGCAAGATGGGTTACTGCCTCTGGGATCCGCAAGTGCAGAAAGTCATTCGCAGCCATGATGTAGTCTTCCATGAAGACAAGATGCATAAGCAGCCTAAGAAGGTGGTAGAGATACGCATGGTTATACTCCAGGAGGAGGCACGTGCTCTAGTACAGTCTGCACAGCCAGATGGTCAACCTGTAGCATCCATTGATACACATGGCCAGGGTATTAGATAGGTAGTAGAGCTTGCCGTGAGATGGTCTACTAGAGATAGACATCCACCTGATAGATTTGAACCCTCGATGCATTTGGCACCCACATTTCCTACTGCTCGAGGCTATCCCTACGGAGAGACCTTTCGCTACGGAGCCAGTCTAAGCCTCTCGAAGCAATGACACGACAACGCCCTTGGAGTAGGGTCTCGCAACAACTAGCTTGGGGATAGCCTAGTGCGACCTTTTCGTTTTATCCTATTTGTTAATGTTTTTAATCAGAGATCTAGTTTCTAGCAAACACAAACAATCCTTTCAAACATATGTCAATGATGCAATGACAATCATACCGTCGTGCAACTCACAGCTTCACATAGCCAAGATAGATCCTTAACCTAAGGTATCCTCACAATCCAATGAGTATTCTCCTTCCCATAAAGAAGTGTTGAGTACAATTCTTCAACTTTGTTAAGCAAGACATGAATTTCCCGTTTGGGGATTAACTTACCCAACATAAGCGATACCATTTCACAAACTATTTATGAAAATTATGCGATGTCCTTTTATTTCAATTTTCGAGAGTTTGTAGATAATATGATAGACTGGGAGGGTCTACATTGTTCTTCACCTTATTAGATTCCATCCAATATATTCTTTAACATTGATTTTTCCTAAGAAATAGTGAATTTTCTAGTAAAAATACGACGATGAGATGATTTACAGGACTTTTAAATAGACTTTCGCAAGCATCAATCAATACTTAACCGTGCCGCGTTTGATAGTAGATATATCAAATTATTTTATTTAACTAATCTTGAATGTGCATATAATCCTTTACTTATTTTTGTGCAACATTCGCCTATAATTATCATAATTCTACAGATTATAATGTCGGTTAGTCTAGCTATAAATCATAGATAGCAGTTAACTATTTTATACGTGAAATAATATGCTCTCTAGATGAAAGTTGTCATTTCATTTAAGTGTAAATATAAAAGCTAATATTTTATGTACTTAATTTTTATATGGATTCTATCTCTGCAATCTAACAAGTAGTTATTGTACTTTTAATGCAAAAGCTAACATTTTAGGTAAGATTTTGGTAAAAACCTTATTATTTTATGTGGCAAAATAATAGCCTATTTTTTACGTTGTGAATAACTTGGTTTGGCACGGCAACATTGGGAATCTCATCTTTGCTTGCACTTGTGTTCACCACACACGATGTTCTATTGTGGTAGTGGCAACTCTAGCAACCTCGGGCAAACCCTGTATCTCTTGACCGATTGTGGTGGTTCTCATGGTCTTTCCACCTCGTCGCTGTGGAGCTATTGTCTGCGGACGTGTTTGAGAGATAGAGAAGGCAGAATGAATTCAAGATGGGAGAGCATGAGAGTAGATGGCTTAGTCGAAGACCAGGACATGGGGGGTTGAGCTAACTCTCTCCCTCTCTAATTCTCTTTCTAACTCTCTCTCTTGCAGCCTCTCGAGGTGACTCCGTCTCTCTCTCACTCCAGCTTCCTTCCGTAGTCTCTCAGGGTATCTTGTGCCTCTTCCAACTAAGTAGAGGGCATGCCTTTTTATAAGCTAAAGGGAGTGCAGGCTGCCTCTGCCTTCACCTCTCTTTTTGCCCTCTTTGGGCAAAGGCAGCTCCTCCACTCAAAGTGGGGAGCTTCTTTCTCTCTTATTTTATTATTTTAATTTTTCTCTCTTTAATTTTTTTGAACCAAAACAAAAAGGGGAGAGGTGTTGTGAGGCGTGAGGCTGTCGACACCTGTGAATGGAGATAAATAAGATTTTTTTTTAATGGTAAAGGAGATATTTGATGATCGTGATGATTAAGAAGATGATGATTATCATGACAATGATGGGGATGACAACGACGTTGATGAGGATGATGATAATGATTATGATGATGATGATGATGATGATGTCGTTGATGACAAGGCGGCTGGCCTCAGCAACCATAGTCTTCATTTTTTTCTTCTTTTTAGTAAATGTCAATAAGTAACATTAGTTGTCTTAGTTAGTTTTATTAAAGTTAGTTTTTAATCATTAGTAACTTAACTAACTAGCTCATAACTAACCTTACGAACTTATGATTGACTATCTAACTTTTAATTTGATAGAAATATTACAAAGAGTGCAAGCACTAGATTTCATTAACTTTCATGATGGTCGATGTAATCTAAATATCTCAGTGCAACCTTACTCTAAGGGAAGAAATATATCATGCAATGGTACAAACTTTTGTCCCTCAAAGCTTCCAATATTGAGACTAGAGAGTGACATCCAAAAATTTCTCCATCTATATCGATTCAATAAATAGTATTAAATATGATTTATGGAAGTTGCATTGGGCAGAAAGACTTTGCCTCACTTGACTTTATATGTTTCACAGAAGCTAAACAAACTCCTAGATCTCATACCAACAATTATGAGGTCAAAGATCTTCCCAACTTACCTAACATATATTTAGGGCTTGATACTGTGACCGAACCCCTACCTATTTCAAGATCTCTATCTAGGAATTCCATGGTTAAGTATTGTATATCTAGTTTGTATATTACCACTGCTTAAAGGATAGATATAATATACTCTCCAACCATGCCACTTCCACACTTAGTATCCCAATAAGGGGAATGAACACCAAAATCCACTTGAGAAAGGAAACTTTAATAATTGGGGATGTAGGCGATGTAGAGCTTAGCCAAGGACTAGATAGAGAGTAATCCATGGAGATCAAGCTCATGTTTGTGGCATCAATGTCAAATAAATCCATCAATAATGCCTAGTTTAAACTAGGGGAAGAGATCACAATAGCAAATTTTTGAATTGTGCCCTTAGGGATTTATGATTGCATGTTAAGAATGGACTGGTTAGCACCCAATCAAACAAACATACAATGTGGGGAAGGTCAGGTCACATTTAAAAATCTATTTGGAAAAATGGTCCAATCACAAGGAAAGGGAGGCAAACCTAACATCCAATCAGCCAAGGCTAATTGAATCCTAAAAGGATTAAGGAAAGGACTTCTTGTTTGCCCAGTCAAACTCAACAAGGTCAAGGATAGCAAGATGAAGACAAGCCTTCATGGTTCATCAGTGAGTTCTCTTATGTTTTTCTCGATGAGCTAACAGAGTTACCTCTGAAAGGGATATGGATCATGAGATCAAACTAGTCACTAGGGCCAAACCAATTGAAAGAAGGCCCCATAAAATGTCTATTCCCAAAGTAATAAAATTCAAGGAGCCATTAAACAAACTACTTGATCAAGGATTTATTTGTCCCAACAACTCTCCTTACGGTGCTTCTATTATATTCTAGAAGAAGAAAGACATGACCCTCAGACTATGCATCAATATTATAGGGTATTAAATCAAGTTACGTTAAGAATAAATATCCCATTCATTGGATTGATGAGCTGCTGGAGTGATTGCAAGGGGTTGTGATCTTTTTAAAGATCAATTTAAGGTTTGGATATTATCAAATCCGGATAAAAGATGAAGATGTGCCAAAGATAGCTTTCAACACTAGGTATGCCCATTAGCCAATGCTTCTATTACTTTTAATAGGCTAGTCCAAGACATTTTTTAGCCATATCTAGATGAATTTATCCTCACATTCTTTGATGGCATTCTCACCTACTCTGAGACAAAGGAAGAACATTCAGGCTATTTGTGGATTTGTCTTGGAAATCCTTCTTGCGAATAAGATTTTTGCAAAGAAGAAGAAGTGTGTATACTTCAAGAAGATGATTGAATACTTAGGATTTATCATATTGAAGGAAGGCATATCAATAGACTCTGCTAAAGTCAATGATGTTCAAGATTGGCCACCACCCCAAAGTGCCAGAGAAATATGAGGATTTCTAGGTCTCATAGGGTGGTACTGGATTTCTATCCCAAAGATTACTCCTTGATAGTAGATTGTTCTAAGGAATTTGTTTCCCACAGTGGATGTAAAAACCCTACGAAGATGTAAAGTTTCAAGCCTTAACTTGACTAGGCTGCCAAAGACCTAGTCTCCTGGACCATGTACACATGCAGGGGGGGCAAAAGCCAACAAGGGTAAAGACTCATCATTTGAGGGGGGGTGTTGAGAAATAACAAATGATGTATGCCCCAGGAAGAGATATCATGAATCCCATATGCACAGTGAGGAGAGTGGAAAAGCTGAAAAGCTATAAAAACATGTACTTGGTTCACTTTTCATGAAATGTTATTTTGTACTTTGTACTTCACTGTGAGTCTCTGTCATGTCCTACTCGGGATTGTGTTTATGAGTCCAAGTATTCTATCTTGGAACCTAATTCAACTGGGTAACAGTTAGTGTCAATTGCCTACATTGTCATGGTTCTAGTCAATACATTCAAACCTCCATAGCTACATCCATGCTCAAGATCCATGTTTTTTCATAGGCTCTTTGTGGGCCTCGTTGTTTACAATCTTATACATATTCTCTTAAAAGAGAGGGCCATCTTCCTCTCAAGGAAATGGGACAACCTAACTTCTTCAACTTGCATGATAAGGGAAAAGAAACTCCCATGATCCAAGCTTTTAGGCTTTTCAAGTTTGCAAAGTACAAAAGCTTTAAAAAGCTTAAAGGAAAGCTTTGAATGTTGGGATGACTTAAACCTATATAAAGGGGGAGAGTTAAGTAGTGTGGGCCATTCTCTTCGTTACGAAATTAGTCACTTATTTGAGGAGAGGGTCATACACAAGTGTGTGGAGATGTGTACGTCAGTTCCTCGGCCATCTCATTTGCAAGACAAAAGGTTAGATTCAAATCTTCGTTATTAGTTCTTTTTAGGATTAGTTTAAAAAATTTTGTCCTTTGTCTTTTTAGTTTATGATAATTAATCAACATCATTAGTTAGTCTTCGTCCGTCCTTAGAATAGTTAGTTTTGTCAAGATTAGTTTGCTATAACTAGTCAGCATGATTAGTTTATTATAATTAGTCAACACGATTATTTATTTAGTTTTCATCCTTCCTTAGAATAGTTAGTTTTGTCATAGTTCAAATGACTAGTTTTAACGTTTACACTAGATTTTGTCAACTTAGTTAAAACCATTAGTTCTAAAGACTAGATTATATTATTATACTTAGTAAATATATTAGTTACTACTAAATTAAGAACTATTACTAGTATTAGTTAATTAGATACTTATTAATTAATAGTATTTCTATTAGTTTATTATCCATGTTGGATAGTTGACTTTTAGTAGTACTAGTAGTATTAGTAGTTATGCTTAATTTAGTTGGACTTGTTAGTACTATTAGTACTACTTAATTAGTTACACTTAGTCAAAGTAAGTGCCAAGTTTCGAAATCGATTAATTGATCATAAGTAATCATAATTTGTCATTACAAATAGTATAATGACCAGGCCATGCTGAGTCCTAGCAAAGCAAACTCTTAGTGCTATCGTTAATAGCTAGCATGCCATGATAGACTAGCCATAGCTACAACTTATTATCACTACATCAAAGCCGTCACTAAGTTTAGCACCACTGCCAAGGCAGAGTTGGACGGATTCAATACTTGCACATGCAAAGTCAGAGTAGTCGGTTGATGACTTTGGGCAAGCTAAGGTGCAATGTAGAGCTTTCAAAATACGAGTTGACAACGCCAAGCAAGGTGAACCTAGCAAATCACTTGGGTGCTAGCGAGGTGCTGATAGACTCCTACTTTAACTTATGTAGTATTAGTAATAGTTGATTAGATAGACTTATGTAGTATTTGTACTAGTTAATAGTTAATTAGTAGTTGCAACATAGGTAATTAGACTTATTAGTAATATTAATAATTGTAGTATAATTAGTTAATTAGTTACACTTTTGTAATATCAATAGTATTTCCAAGGCGAAGCTAGTGAATCGCTTGGATGCTAGTGAGGTGCCAAGGGACTCCTAGTTTGACTTATGTAGTATTAGTAATAGTTAATTAGATAGACTTATGTAGTATTAATAATATTTATACTAGTAAATAGTTAATTAGTAATTCTAATATTAGTTATTAAACTTATTAGCAATATTAGTAGTACTTAATTAGTTAGACTTATTAGTAATTTTAATAGTTCTACTGTAATTAGTAAATTAGAGACACTTTTGTAATATCAATAGTATTTGTAATAGTTAGTATGTAATTAATAGTTATAGTATTAGTAGATAGACTTATGTTAGTTAATAGTCAAATAGTAGTTTAAAAAAATGAAAAAAAAAATCTTTTGAACTTATGGCAAAAACAAAAGCGTAACGAACTTTCAAACGTACTTTAAAAAATGAAAACATAAAACTTCAACGAACCGGATATTTTGAATGGACGAGGGAATGTTACCTTCTCCCATAATTATTTAATTATGAAGAGATTTGTGCCATCTCTTTGGCATGCTACATAGCATGTTTTCTCATTTCATTTAGTTTTTTTCAAGTTTTTGAAGTGTTGTTATTGTTAATGATCTTTTGAACGTATGGCGAAAACAAAAGTGTAAGAACATTCAAATGTACTAAAAAAAACAAAAACGTAAAACTTCAACAAATCGGATATTTTGAATGGACAGGGGAATGGCACCTTCTCCCATAATTATTTAATTATGAAGACATTTGTGCCAACTCTTCAGCATGCTATATAGTATGTTTTCTCATTTCATTTAGTTTTTTTTAAAGTTTTTGAAGTATTGTTATTGTTTATTGATTTCATTTATTTATTTTATTAGAATTACTATTAAGAAGAAAAAAAATCATCATCCTTGCACATCAAAAAAATAAACTATCCTTTAAAAAAATGAAATTACGAAGTATAGCATGTTTTTTTGTGAACAAGTGTATTGCAGTTTTTTATGATAAAAACATATTTTCTCATTAGCATCGATGGGACGCTACGAAGAAACAAAGTCACAAGGTATCCTTTAGGACCTCTAGAAAAAGGAAAAATATGGCTTTTAGAAAAATATCACTAAAACCATTTGTTGCAACTTGGTACGACATAGAAAAACTCGAATCATCTTGGGCGATAGAATGTGAAAGCAAACTTGGAAGACTAACAATGTGCACATCTTGTGATATAGTCACAATGCAACACCATGCTATCAACTCGCAAAAGAATGATCCATCTACAGCAGAAATACAAGTTACAATGGCTTTGTCAAGCACTATTCTCATCCTTGCATACCAATAACATGGAGTCAATATGATGATAACTAAATGTCGACCATGTCTTGAGAAGAAAGAGAGAAACAAATATGTGGTGTCACTCTTACTAGACTACACAAAATGAAATCTCAATCCAAAGCCATTACATCTTCAACTATTGAGCATCATTGATACATCCATCTCAGTCTACAAAATGACAAGAGCAATTATGAATGGAACCTTGGACTGTCGATCTATTCTCGATAACCCTCTAGTCTCTTGGAATGATGGATCACTTTCACAGCTGTTCTACTAGAATTGTCTTGACTACATCTGATATTGCAGATGTGTTGGCTTTCAACATGCTATATAATCCACTGATCCAGAAGTACATGGCTATAGCAAAACATCCACATCCAAGGACAAGGCTTTGCATCCTTAGCAATGACAAGCGCACAAGTAAGCACAGTTCCAATGAAGAGGTCATCAAGCACATCCTCTGATACAATGCTCTTGCCTCAATACTGGGATCCCTATCTTGGCACCGGTGTAACTTGAAGGACCTTATCACAATGGTCGACGCGTGGGGAATGCCTCATTTCTTTCTCATGTTTGCTGCAGATGAGGTCACCAATATAAGGTGGGCCGAGATGATCAAGTTGGAATGCATTTCAAAGGAGTTCAATCCTGATTTCTCACGGAAAGACTATCCCATCGAGTGCACCATCATTTTCCACACCAAGTTCCATCTTTTCTTCAACCAATACTTCCTTGGCAGACGTGCTTGCGTAGGGTGCATCCAACACCATGTCATTAGGTATGAGATCAAACATAGGGGCTCCTTACATGCACACGTAATCCTATGGTTACATGAGGCAGACATTGCAAATACGACTAACGAGATATGTGTGTACATTCTATCCAACGATGATTGATGTAGTTTGATAAGAAAACTAAGAGCCCTCGTCGTGGCAAAGCAAATTCATAGGCGCCGTTGTGCCTTTTATATAAGCAAAAGTTACGACCTCAGTAAATGCAAGTATGGATTTTCGTATGCCTCACGTGACGATCCGGAACCAACAATAGACCCTGAAACTCAAAGATACATCTACTACCATCCTAGAGGTGAGCACCAAAATGTTGTGCCTTATCACCTAGCATTACTACTCCTATGGGGAGTGCACATGAATATTCAACGAGTAACGAACTCTTCCATCTCTTACTACCTGCTCAAGTATGCAATGAAGGCTAAGCTAATTGGGAAGATAAACATCTAAATAGAAGATGTCAATAGACTTGGATTGCAGGACTTGGACTCCAACAAGCAGAAATTAATTTTTGCCGCAATATTGTGCAAGCCAATGTCACCCACCAAAGCAGCATTGAATTACTTACAGATTCCAATAGTCACAAGAAGCGAGTCCATCAAGTACATTGGCATCTCCCCTCCACAAATATGACAGTGGAAGCTCACAAGGATAAGGAATATCATTATGCATCCTGTAGACATTTATTGTGCTTGGCCATCGAGCTTAAAGTATTTAACATTCTACTACTACCACAAAAACTATAGCATCACCAAAACCACCACTGCATTTGATCATAAACCCACTCTCCATGACACTTATGGCAATACAGTGCAGGGGCATACAAGACTGGTACATTTCACCGATTTTCACCTAGGCCACCAAACTGAAGGTTTCTTCTACTCAACACATTACTACAACAAAAAACCTTCAGGTCAAAGAGTGAACTAATAAGTGCCAAGAACACGACACAATCATACTTCATCGAGTGCCAACTCTGTGGTCTCATGTCCGCAACGACGAAGACCTCGAAATGTACATCATGGGCTACACACAAAGAAACTTTCTCTCCTTGAACTGAACCCTTCAACTAATGATCATAATCATTCAAAAGATCCCTTTTATCAGAGACAACCCAGTGACATTCACAGTACCTCCAGTAGCTTCTAGCTGCTGTCACATCAATATGGATAAAGATGTTACAGCTCACAAAAGAGTTCCGAACAATTCTTGAAAGTACTCTAACATCAAAACAACAAGGTGTCTACAACCACCTCATCGATGCGACATACAATCTACACATTGTCAGCGACACACCATGCAGTGGAAAAAGCTTCCTCACACATTACTACAATTACAACCTCATTACTAAGAATAAGAGCGTATTGTTGACAGTAAGCATAGGAGAAGCTACAACTAGACTTTGTAGTCTATCCACCATGGTCCACTACCAATTTAAGATACCAGTACATGCACAACAATATCCAGTACAATTGCAAGAGATGGACGAATGCTACATTGCAATAAGAGAAGCTGACACAATCATTATCGATGAGATGTCCATGTTAACAAGGACAACGCTTGATATAATAGTGTGTTAGATAATGAGCATCTGCCAAGGCTCATTGCTCAATCCATTTAGCAAGATGCTCATGATATTTTTTGGTGATCTTGCACAATTACCAAATATTTGCAACCATCAAACCGAGTTCTACGAATAATGTCACATCACGCCCTCCTCGTACTGGGCACATGGAAAGCAACACACTCTCCAAACCTCAGCTCGGCATGCATGTGACTTGCCATTCCTACTATTTCTACAAGTGATCAAGCATTGTTGTCCAACAAAGTGAGAGATACAAGAATGCTTACATTAGTGCATGATCAATAAGAAGAATGTCCTAGATTTCGTGGACCAAAAAAAAAACAATCATATGCACACACAAGGTAGATGTTTGCAAGTACAACAAGCAGATTCTACACAAATACTACACAATTGAACAGATCCAAACTGTTGGGGATAAAGGAGCCTCCACCTAGCCAACCATGTACTACTACACTGACAGCACTCGGGCTTGCAAACTGCAGGTGGTGAGGGCCCATCACTGTCACTTTATTCTTTATTCTTTTAGTGATAGATGATTAAAGGGAAGGCTGGTCACACATTGTGACTGTTGGAGTTCCTACATTGTGAGTCTCTCTCTCTCTTGCTCTTGCTCTCTTGCCATAGTTGTGCAAGCTTCGATCCTTCTCACCTTTCAACTGGTATTAGAGCATGGTTGCTTGAGCATTCGAGCTTGGTCCGTGACTCCTTTAGCATTCATTTGAATCCCTACACCATTGATTCTTACTCTTGGCAACCATATCCGACTCCTGCGAGCTTCGATCACTCCTCGACTTTCCGAGCACCTACCCGACCCATTTGCGCACCCTCAGGGCATTCCTTCAGAGGTATTGGAGCTCTCTTTTGTCATTTCACTTCAGTCCACAAGTTTTGTGAAGTAGGGAAACGATGTCCTCTTGCTTCATGTAACACCTACACTCTACCGGTGACTTTGCCCTTTAAGAGGGAGCTCTTGGGGGTCCTTGACTACCCCTCCAACCTTGCCTTGACCTTGCCTATCCCTTCCATAGGCCCCAGATTAGTTTGTGTCATCACATGACCTATAGGAGTATCTTCCTCAACTTGACATTGATATTCTCTAAGTACTCCAGCCATTGGGCACTTGGATAGGTCTCATTTGATGCCTAGAAGCATACTTGGAGCCTAACATTGAAGCATTGAGCATTGGTATTGATTTGGGTCTAATTTAGTACTGTTTTGGGACTGTCATAATAGTCCACATGCTATTATAAATAGTGTTATACTGACATTTGATGCTACATCTTGGTTGGCATTGACATTTGATGCTCGTCGGTCCTGAATGGTCCCCCAAATGTTAGGGGAATGTATGCCTATTGATTGGCCATCATTTGGAGCTGATTTACTAGCCTAAAATACTTAGTTTTACACAGTAAATCATTGCTGTACACTCCAAGGGTGAAGCTTATTTAGTCACTTTATGTTTTGCCTATTGGTCATGGGTGCTTCCCAGGTGTTTCATATGACTATTGGGATGCAAATGAAGGTTGGTAAATGCTTTGGATGGTTTTAGAATGTATTGAGCCTTTTTTAAGCTTTGTATTGGTTAGCATTTACTTGACATTGGTCTACACTGGCATGCTTTGTGACAGAGGTTATACCTATGGTCTATGTATGACCCATTGGTACATGCTTGATGCTTATGTTACCTACACATGCTAGTTACATTGTTTAGACTTGAATGCTACTAGAGCTTTGTTTGGGCTTGACTTTGGATATTCTAGAGCTTATTTGGGTCTTGCTTTGGCTCGTCAGAGCTTGATTGGGATTATCTTCATGTTGGATACTTGACTGCTCATATGCTCTGGATGTCTTACTACTGTATGATCTTGGATACTCCGTCACTGATGCTCTCCCATGCTTTGTTTGAGCTTATTTGCTTGACACTTATAGCTTTTGTGCCAATGGGAGTGTCTTTGTATGCTTACCAAACATTGAGTAGTGCAAGTTATGCATATTGAGCTTTTAGATCTTTGAGATTGGGATCTCCTTGTGGATGATGTATGGTTGATATACCTTGATCCATGTAGATGCACTTGGGCTGATTCAACTTTGTATTCATTGAGCAGACACCAACTTGTGTTAGGTCTTGGTAGTGGTATGTACATTTTGCCCTATTGATTGGGGAGTGTACCGACTTTACTAACGGACTTTGTTTGGTATGCTTGGGTGTTGGCTCATGTTAGTTTGATTGTTACATGCTTCTTTATGCCTGCTTGATGCTGGTTTTGCATTGATAATTAATGATTGACTTTGAATATTGGGTTTTGCCTATTGCCAGCTCTCATTGTACACTGCTGTCATAAATTACATCAAGAATATATCTCTAGACTGCCATGTACTTTTCATGCTAAATCATCCTGGTTTGATGTACTTTTGATGGTATCAGCAACCATGGTGTAGTCTTCCATGAAGACAAGATGCATAGGCAGCTTCAGAAGATAGTGGAGATACATAGGGTTATATTTCAGGAGGAGCCACAAGCTCACATACAACTAGCTGGAGAGCGTGTGGCAGCATTAAGTACTCATAGCCAGGGTGTTGGATAAAATGTTGGGCAGGCAATAGAGCTTACAGTGCGGCGTCCTACTACAAATAGACACCCCCCTGACAGATTTTAGCCCTTGATGCATTATGTCTTGGTTATAGATGCAGGAGAGTCTTTCAGTTATGATGAGGCTATGCTCTTATCAATGTTCAAATGAGTGCAAACAATGAGGCAGCATTGTAGACGTGGCTACATGACAAGAACTTCCACAAGATAGAGGAGATAGTAGTTGGGCCAACTACAATGATAAATAAGAACATTAACCTCACCATAGGTGTAGCAAATGGTGTGATATATAAGAAAAACCATATCGACACAATAAATGGAAAAATGATATCAAGAATCTAGGTCATGATCCTTTCAACGAACCAACAATTTACCCTGTAGCGCAGCAAGCACCAATGCAAGGCACTGAATAGCAAGTGATACCATAAATCCACATTCTCTTTGACCCTCGCATACACAATCATTGGTCTCAAATCGCAAGGAGCCACCATGAAACCAAAAAGCACTTCTACACATTAGGAGTGTTTATGCGCTAGGACTAGTATACGTAATGCTTTCTCGCATAACTAAAAGAAGAAATTTGAATATCATTGGCCTTCCAAATCCATCTGCCTTTGCTTCGACACCTTTTTTGATACCACGACTCAAGTGAAGAAATAACATAGCTTAACAAAAAAAAAAAGATTAAACACCACATTCTATCACTCAACAATCTCATATGCTTCTTGTAGCAAGTAATAAATCAAACTTATATACCTTCTTTCAATTTAACATTGTTTCTTAATAGACCAATGTCTTCTCCAAATTTTCATCTCCAACTAATAGATTTATTAACAAACAAATGTGCTTTTCTCATTTTCTTCTTTATAGATACACAATACCCGTTAAGGCAAAGATGGCTTCGGATGACGTACACACAAACCAAACGATACTTATTATGCATTTAAAAACTAATAGACTGCTTTACCTAACCACATTCATCTATGCATGCAGATGTTCCAACTATATATTCAAAACCATAAGAACACCTAGTGCCCTATCAAGAACCGTCTTGCATATATGCAAAATCATAGATACGTAATGACAAACTAGATGAGAATGGCAAATGTTGCTAGGAAAAAGCCATCAACGTATGTCAATGGCTTTACAACGTACAACGACCTCCAAAAACTGATGGTCACATGCACTCAGATTCTCAACAACAAACGGTGTCTCGCATTAGATGACAAGCTCGCAATTGGTACATAACCTCCTAAAACTTCGCAACCTTAATTTTTACTACAAACAACAATGCTAATGCACATGTACTTAACCTGTAAGATTCCTCAAATATATACTTAATAGACTCGAACTTGAGTATGAAGACACGATTGACAATCCACTACGAACAAGCACGGCCCAAGTGCTACTGGACATAAGAACAAATGGAATTGCAACGTACCCAATTGACTTGTTGCATTAGGGATTTAATATCTCGCTCAACCACTTGGTAGAAGTCACAAAAAAAGAAGGCAAGGACACACTAGAAGATTACATGAGAAATAACCATTACAATCACGGTCGTCATGACAATCCTGCAATAACGATCGAGAAGCTCACATACCTACTGAGAGTAGAGAGGTCTACACCCAGAAAAAAGGTTTCAACTTCGATTCATTCAATGACATAACCTACATATCAGGCAAGTTCTCAAACATGACTTCTTCTCAAACTTAAAAAAAAAAACTAACAATATCAACTTCTCTCACAAAAATGCAGACAGAAGCAAACTAAGAAGAAACCAAACTTCTAGCCTCAACCACTGCAAGTCCTGCCACTAGCTCAAGTACTTCCATATTGTCCGGTATCATTCACAACCAAGACCCAGGAGCCAGTCCAAAAGTGGCAATGCAGAGATACAAAAGCAAGTACTTCATCTATATCATAAGATGAGAAAAACAAAAAGCAGTATGTAGGACAGACGACGCGGACATTGAGAAAATAATCCAATAAAACTGAAGAAATCCCGTCAAGAAATTGAAAAAGACATAGAAACATTCCAGCCATTTGAGGATAACTTCAAGGTTAACATAGAAGCAACAGTTGCTAGCATAAACAAAGCTAGGAATTTTGAGCAGGCCACCATTCGTAAGAAAAATGCAGCCACGACAGGGTACAACAACTTATACAGACACCTAGTAAGATGTAAAAAAAGAATTATTTTTTGAAGAGAATAAACCTCATTTAACATACCAAAAAAAATGTGAATGTTAAAATTCACGATCAGTGACTCGAACTACATATGCATGCATATTCTCATTTCGACATCCTCCATGTATTTAAACAACGCAAAAACTTATCTACAAATGTACTTCACTTCAAAACACGACACATGTCTAAAGATCATCGATAAAACTGCTACATAACAAACATGCAAGAACTACATATAGAACTTCATACTCGTGTAGAGAGCTGCACTTGTCAACCTAGTTAAAATATGTGGCCACTCCTTACCCCACTCTTTTTAGTAAGGCCCCTATGATTAATAAAATCGAACGTTGTAAAAAGCTTAGGGCGATGTGACAAAATCCCTTAAAGCCCTAAACCCTTTCAAGGCTGTCTCTGCGCTTGGCATTCATGGCGAGGAAGCTGATCCCTCTTCTCAACCGGGTGCTGGTAGAGAAGCTCGTGCCTCCGACTAAGTCCGTGGGAGGTGTTCTCATTCCAGAGTCCGCCTCCGCTTCCAAGGTGTGTATGTCTCTCTCTACCTCTCGCAATCGATCAATCTTTCACAGCGGATCAGATGGTGACTCGGTGATTCGATCGCAGTAGATAGAGAGAGGCCCTGTTAAAGCAGACTGGGGGCCTTATATGCGATAGGTGGCTCGCGAGACCATTAACACATGAACTCTTAGTTCCCGAGATTCCAACAATATCATGAGCTTCTACAAAAGAGCTGCCACATTCCTAGCTTGTAGCTGTGGGGAATGGAGATTGCAGGCATGGGGAGATGCTTGGGACTTCTATCCGACTTTTTGCAGGGCGGTCAGTCTCAAGCCCCCCGTTGCTATGGGGTGGCTCTGAGCTCATGATGCTGACACTCCCACATAGGAATGACAGAGAGTTTTCCCACATGCTCGTGCACAAGAAGTTTGAGATAATTTCCCACTATACTTTCCACATTGTGAATCATGACAACATCATGAGCTTCTGCAAGGGAGCGACTGCATACCTAGCTTGATGCAGTTCAGGGAAGGGGCTGGCAGCTCGGGGTGCAAGCTGGATAAAGCACCCAGCTAGGTATGCGGTGCCTCTTGAGCTTCTAAGCTCATGATTTTGAACTCTCAGGAAAAAGAAGGGAAAAGAGCCCCTTTCCCAACATGGGAAATCGTCAAACTTCTTGTGGTGGTGGTGTTTGTGTATTGGGGGCCTGGTGGGTGGGGGGTGGTGTGCTTGTTGTTCCTGTCCCCCATTACAATGTGCCAGGTATGGGGTGCAGGAATGTTGCAAGATTTGGTGTGGCTCCCTTTCTGGATCTGAGGATCTCATGATGTTGACACTCCTGCATGGGAAGAATATAGGGTGTCACCCGACTTGAGTCCCTTCCCTGGAATAGGCTAGTGATGTTGACACTACTACATGGGAGGAACATTATTTTTCCCATGTCCACCATCCCACCATACTAACTTGCTCACTGCAACAAGCTAATCATGCCAACACTACTACGTGGGAGTAACATAGAGTTGCCTACATCGGGAAATTACTACAGCTTTTTGTTGTTTGTCCGTTTCACATCTTTTAACTAATGCTCAATTGGCTTTTTACCTGAATCCTCTGTGCTTTGGATTTTGGTACTGTTTCTTTATGGTTCATCTGTGTAAATCAGGTGAATGCAGGGAAGGTTGTTGCTGTTGGTCCAGGTGGCCGAGCAAAAGATGGATCACTTATCCCAATACTTGTGAAGGAAGGGGACACAGTGCTTCTTCCAGAATATGGTGGGAATCAGCTAAAGTTAGGGGAAGAAGAGTATGCCCCAATCCTTGACATGCTATGGTTTATGAGTTAGACATATCAATTCTCTTGTTTTATGTAACACAGGGTTATGGGCAGTTTTGTTTTAGTTTTTTGTGTGATGCATATAGAACTTTCAGGTTTGCCAGTCCTCATACCTTGTGCACCGATCATTCTAGAAGTCAAGTCATCCTTAACTTTTTTAGTGCTATATGGATCTATTTTCTTATATTCAGGAGGAGGAAGCTGACTATTCTTGAATAAGAAAATTACACAAAGTCTCATTCTATCTGAGCTCTACTAATGGTTGCCTTGCTTGATGTTTACAGATATGTACTGTATCGTGATGAAGAGCTTTTGGGGATAATACAGGACTGATTGATAGCAGTCATCCAGCTGTTCAGGGATTGATGATTAAGGAGAGTGGATACTGCAGGATAATTAGAAAATCTGTTCACAATTTAGGGAACTGTAAAATGTAACTTGAGGAAGCTCCACTCTATTTTCTACAATGGGGCAGCAATGAATTTTGATCAATATAAAAAGGCTGTGGTCAAATCTATGCGACTACTCATCCCTATGGCATGAAATAAAGCCTAGTAATTCAAAGTTTTTGTGGTATTAGTTAGTTTTTGTTATAATCCCTGTGTGTGTAATGAAATAAAGTTTACCAGGCTAAGCTTATTATGCAGCATGGTGATGATGGTTTGATGAGAAAGGCCTGAGTCTTGAATGTTTTTAGTGTAATGGTGAATAATAACCCAAAGGACGTGTGTGTTGCAGTGTGAGGAATTTGTGAGATAAAGCTTCCCTGAGGCCAAAATGTTTCTGAGAATGCCTTGAAATTCTATTTGCCTGTCTGATTTTACTTGAGTATCATGCAACCACTGGTTGAGAATAAAGCTTTCCTGAGGCTTTTATGTTTCTAAGAATCCCTTATTCACATTCCATGTGCCTATCTGTGTAACACTATTTTAGAGGGTGAGAACCTATCTGCGCTATAGTACGACCACTGCTAAGAGCATGCTGGTGTTTCACTAATAGCATTACTGGCATTGCCATTTGAACTAATTGTAGAAGAAAAGAAAACAGACATGGCTGAGAATTGAATGTCAAAGCTACAAGCCCCATAGCCCCAGTAAGCATTAAAAAAGTGCATCCTGCATCCATGTAAAGACCCATTGCTAACTGTTGAGACGGATACAATATGCTGAGAAGGGTCAGTGATGGTGTTCTGTTTCCCTTGTTTTGGGGTTGGTGTATGTCTGTAACCCTTTTGTCCTTGCTTCCAGTAGCCCGTGATTTCATCTCAGTGTCTATTTGGAGAAGGTGCACTGTTACAGCAAGCGTGCGTCCTGAGGGTTTCTGGCAAAGCTGTAAGAACTCGAGGAGTGGTAGTTGGAGACGATGATCAGTTTTCAGCGTTCCTTTCATAGAAGACCCTGGGTTTAATAGACTTCTCAATCAGCAACAAACAAAATTTGACTCTCAAGATCAAGAGTTGGTACCCAAAGAACTCCAGGTAGTTTCTTTTGAGAATGCTGTTTCTTTTCAGATCCTAGGTTGTTCACCAAATGACGACGTTAAACCAAATGCTTGAAGCACCCTTTTTTCCCATGGGCAAGTGAAGGTTTGAGCGAGGGCGTGTTGGACTCGATTTTGTTCTCTGCAGTTAGATTTCTCTCTTGGACCTGGTTTATCATCAAGCAAACCTTGGGTATATGGTCCTTGAATGACGATCTTTGAGTTGGCTGTAAGAACTCGATGAGTGGTCTCCCTCTCTTACCCTTTGAGCTATGGAAGCAAGAGAAAGAAGAGATTGAAGCAAGAGATGAAGATGAACTTCATCCTCACTTGGTCTCTCACTCAACTCACACACACACACACACACACACACACACGCACACACACATTCTTCCTTACTCTCAAGCAATGTTTATTACAAGATAGTAGACAAAATGAAGAGTAAACACACACAAGAATGAGTTCTCTAATCACTTTTACACAATATATATACTATGATTGGGGTCTCTACTTTTAGTTGGGTGCCCTTCCATTTTCCATTGGGCTTGTGACTAGTTAGTCCTTTGCACATATACTAGCTTTATGTGGTTATGGGTTATATAGAAGCAAATAGAGATTGTTTGTAACCCTCACATTCCTGGTGAGTCTTTTGATATAAGTCTAGGGATTATTTACAATTTGCATGAAAGTGAGTCCAACTCTCATTGAATATTTATAAAAATATATCTTTTACTTAGGAGTGATGGGTTGAAAAATACTATATAAGCACGTTATAGGTACATGCTTACAATAATGCATTGAGCACTTTAAATTTTAACAAACTTGAAAATTGATTAGTCCTCTTTGCACCTTGATTTTGGGCTTTCAACTTGTCTTCCAAATTGACTTTAGCAACTTTTCTCTTGTGAGGGTTAACATTTACCCCCCTTGTTAGCCAAGTGTTAGCACCATGGCACATTCCATTAGTGTAGTGTGGTAGTCTTTAGAAGATCTAGGTCGTGGATGTGCATGGAACTAGATGGATGAAAGGATAATGGAATTACCGGTTATTAAAGTTGATGGTCATTGCGATCCATCTTTAGTTTACATGCACAAACAATGTGCTCCTTGGGGATGAACTTATCTAACTATGAAGTGGGGTGGTGCATGTATGCAAGTGCAACTAGGAGAAGGATCTAACATTGAGTTGTAGAAGCTCCTTTGTATGTGTCCCATAGTAGAGGACAGTTGTGGGAAGGATGGATGGTGTAGTGGGATTCTAGATGACAAGTCTATAGAGTAAGCCTATGATATCCTACCCTTGAGTTGCCCTAAATTTGTGTAGTGCGAGTGGAGCTAGGGGGTTAGAGATGAAGTCGATTGGTTAAGCCACTTGTTGTCTCTTAACTTGAGGATCCAAAAGTGCAATGCTTGTCAGTGTATGGTCACTGCGATCCATCTTTAGTTTACATGCACAAACAATGTGCTCTCCTTGGGGATGAACTTATCTAAGTGGGGTGGTGCATGTATGCAAGTGCAACTAGGAGAAGGATCTAACATTGAGTTGTAGAAGCTCCTTTGTATGTGTCCCATAGTTGAGGATAGTTGTGGGAAGGATGGGTGGTGTAGTGGAATTCTAGATGACAGGTCTATAGAGTAAGCCTATGATATCCTACCCTTGAGTTGCCCTAAATTTGTGTAGTGGTGGAAGTGGAGCTAGGGGTTTAGGGATAAAGCCGATTGGTTAAGCCACTCGTCGTCTCTTAACTTGAGGATCCTCAAATGCAATGCTTGTCAGTGTATGTAATCCAAATTGGAGCTTTTGCTATCTTTTTGTTTATCTTTTTTCTCTTTTGAAATTTTTGAATTTTTCTTTACCTAACACTAAGCTAGTGTGATGCATATTCAAGTGCAACTAGAAGGTAGGCCTAACACCAAGTTGCTTGGTATGTGTCCCACAGTTGAGAACCTAATTAATAGAAGGATGGGTGGTGTCGGGGAATTTAGGATGGTAAGTCTACTAAGAAAGCCCAAGGTGTCTTATCCTTGAGTTGCCCTAAATTTGTGTAGTAGGGGAAGGATGGGGCTAGGGGTTTAGAGATGGAGCTAATTGGCTAAGCCATTGGTTGGGTGTCTCTAACTTGAGGACTCTTAGGTGTAGTGCTTGTAAGTGTGCCTAATCTAGGTTGGAACTTTTGCTATCTTTTTGTCTCTTTTTTCCCTCATTTTTTAGCCATTTTCTCTTGTTATTTCTTTTTTCACTACATAAAATTAGAGGTTACAACTTAGGGAGTGATATGAGTATTCATGATAGGCAACTTCAACTTAACAAATATTCTTTAAGTGACTCTTGATAGAATGGTGCAAAGTTTAAGCCTAGACTTGTTGTCTTGTATTTCTACTAAGGGGTCTAGATTGAATGATTGGCATACTAAACCACAAAATAATGCTATGATATTTGATAACAAGTTAGGTAGACTGAATTGACTAGAGTCATGAAGCTCTTCTTCTCGTAGAACCTTATCTAGTAGAGGGTGGTATTGTAGTTCTAGTGGAGAGTCCAGATTACAAGTGATGATGATTGTCCTTAGAGAACTGGTTTTGCATAGTAAGTAGGGTCATACTTGTGTGCCTTGATATTGCTTAACATTAGTCATGAGATGGTTGCTAGCACAAGCAATTTCCACCCAATGTTTGTAGCACCCTCTTAAAAAAGGCTTTGTAAATTAGACATTTGCTTTATCTCCTCAAATTTGGACTCATCCTTAATCTTTTTCACGAGTGGATAAGGATGAGTTGAAGAGTCTTTCATTCTTCTTTGTTAGGGCATTTAGAAATTCCTCTTAAATCATCATGCTTTTCGAAAATATGTGTTAGTAGTCTTCTTAGGAAACAAATCAACCCTTAAAAATATTATAGTTTAAGAGGTGGGCCTTTTGGATTGTCTAGTAGGAGGGTATGATGTTGACATATATGGAGGATGAATCTTATCTCTCTAAACCTTGGGTTTTTTATCTCTAAACCTTGGGTTTTTTATTTAAAAAAGAGGTTGTGGGGGATTTTAAAAAATCAGGAACAATAGTGCATAAAATTTGAGTATCTTTATCCTCTTATGACCAAGTTTTTTATGGGTGTTTTTCAATTTTGTTTTTCTCCTTCCATAGAATCCATAAAATCAATTTGACCAAAAAATTGTGCAATAAACTCCTTTCTCTCTTTGCTCCATTTTGGTGAAATTTCATTGTCATTAAAGCTCTGTATTAAGAGTAATTAGGGTTTTGATCACTTCGCTTACCTCTACAATTTCTTCTCTAGATAGCTATAGATTTCTTTGTACATTTTCTCATTTCCATTGTTTTTTCAATAGGTTTTGATATCGATTCTAATTCTTGTTGTTGTCTTGTTGCAAAGATAATTTTGGGCAAGAGATATAGGTGCTTCTTTGTGTGTGTGTGTGTGTGGTTTCTCTTTTTCTCGATGTTGGTTCTAACTCTTGCTATGGTTTTCTTGAAAAGATAATTTTGGGAAAAACACACACAGGCACACACATCATTTCTCTTTTGCTTGATATTTGTTCTAACTCTTGCTCTTGTTGACAAGAGACATAAATGGTCAACTCTCTCTCTCTCTCTCTCTCTCTCTCTCTCTCTCTCAGGTTTCTTTTTTATGATATTTTAAGTAGAGCTTGATGTTACTTCTAGTCCTTGTTGTTGTATCCTTATAAAAATCTTTTTGTTCAAGATTGCATAGATGCTCATCTCTTTCTTTGTGTGTGTGTGTGTGTGTGTGTGTGATATCTCAATTTCTCACTATTTTTTAGTAGAGTTTCGTGTCAATTCTAACTCTTGGTATTGTCTTCTTGGAGAGATCAATTTGGGAAAGGTTCCATAGGTACTCATCTGTGTGTGTATGTATTTGTGTTTTTTCCTCTTTTTTGCTATTTTTACAGTAGGATTTGATGTCAATTTTAACTTTAAAATTGATTGTTGTTGTAGTAATCAACATAGGTAGGGAAGAGATTCTATCTTCTATTCTGCAAATTAGTTTACAAGTAAATTTACCCTCTTATATATTGCCAAAGCTCATATGACCAATTGGTTATTTTTGGTTAAGAAAGATTGATGTTTTCTTATATCTATCATTTTCAATAGGTTTCGATGATCATGATTTTACAATCTAGTGTTCTGGTAGTAAACAACATAAGGTAGACTAGAGATTCCATCTTCTCTTTCTAGAATCAACTTATCAATAAATTTTCCATATTTAGCATTGCCATAATTCATTTGAACTATTAGTTATTTTTGGTTTCTATTGAAATGCTATGTTTTAGTCAATATGTAGGTGCAATACAATGTCTAGATGAAGGACACAACTCTTAATCTACTTTGCTATGGGGAGTTCTTCCTTTAGGCCAAATGGATGAGGTGTAGTAGAGGTCAAGGTTCAAAAAGTCTTTAAAGTGATAGTCCCTTGTGCATATTCGAATTTGCATTCCATTTGGCTATCATCCATGTAACTCATGTGTCACATCACCCATATATCACATAGTGCATTGAGTCATAGAACATCTTAGGTGTAGATTAAAAGTATCCATTTGGATCTACATGCCATTTGGTTGCATCCTTGTAACTACTACAATGTATGCGATGTATTGAATCAAAATAGACTTTGTTCAATATAATGAATTCTCTTATTACAAAACTATATTTCTAAGTATTTATGTGCTATTTGTTCCATTCTGTTTCATATACAAATGATGGTCAATGTGATGGTTTCAAATTCAATCTATGTTTGAATCGATGTATAAATGTATATGTCTAGGTTTGATGCTTGGATTTGATTATGAAAGGGTAATCCCTCTTGATGCCATAGTCAATTCTTACATCAGATTTGTGATTATTGATTGGTATTAAAATGCATATTGTTTAGGGTTTCATATATAATTCTTTACATGCATTGCTTAGGTCATAATGTGAGAGAGAAGAATAAACATTCTCTCAATAGAAGTGCATAATAGGAAAGATGAGGAAGGAAAGTGGATCACTTATACATACGATTGTTCATCTTGGGTGCACATGTGTCCAAGTATGAAGATGGCTTTCAAGTGAAAGTATTTGTAATAATTGGAGATGTGTCCAAGCATTAGAAGGGTGGAATTTCAGCTCTGAGACAAAGGAAAGTCAATTCTCACCTTTTAATGATAGAGGCGTTGGTGCAACATGTATTCATGCACAAAGAAATACATGCAGCATCCACAATAAGCATTCAACAAAACATTGTAATACTAAGTCTTTACATTACATTTAGAATGGGCAAATTGATGATATCTATACGATAATTCTTGTGTTTACAGAAGTATACCCTTCAAATTACCACAAATGACAAAGTATCGAGAGATTTATAGGTGCTTTGAAGTGCTACCACATCAAAATTGATCAATTACTTTTTGAGTGGCATATGCCCTAGCAGTTTGTAGATGACCTTGTTTCTTTCTATGATTCCAAGTATATACCTAAGGGTGGTGAAAAATATGGAACCCTTGAGCATATGCAGGTATCAAGTCCAAATAGCATGGAATGGCCATATTTTACAAGTGCAATATTGAAATCTTAGCAAACATATTGAACTAAAAAGTGCACTTGAGTTGTTTTATACCAATTGCAATCTTTATGCACATGTTCAAGGAATTTGAGGGCTTGAGATGTACTAAGAGCACATATGCTATAAAAGTAAAAGATCCATAGGTAAAACTTGGATATGAAAAATCACTTATAGTCCTAACACAATAGAGTATTGAGTCACAACAAGGAACATATATTTCAAGTAGAATTCTACTCTCTAAAGTAAATACACTCTCATTTTCTGATTGCTTAGCTAACTTTCTACAAATACTTTGTCACATGACAAACTTTATGCTTGGTATTTAAGTATCACATGTAGACTAGAGAGGCATAGATAAACACACAAAGATATAAAAGAAAAGCAGGTAGCTTAGTGTGTGAAGGTAGGATGGATAGATACATAGAGATGTCAATGAAAATGGAATAGTTGAGTATGAAAGGTAGAGTACACATGCACACATAAATGGTATGATCTTTTACCTTCAAAATATTTATTCAAGCTTTGCTTTAGTGTGGCTATTTTATATTTCCTTGATTGGGAGGTGTCTTTGGCTTTAGAAATAGTAACAATTGGCTATTGTCTTGGTTTTGGGTCCACTTGTTTTGGTGTACTACTATCCCTAGGCATGGGTGATTCATTTTATTTTGATGGAGCAATATGAGTAGCATACATGGTTGCTATTATGTATCTCAAGTTATGGATTTAGCAAGTTGAATATGTTAGTCATTTGGTTTAGGCTGCATGTTCTAAGTAATAGATGAGGGATGTTGTTGATTTGGCTATGTGGTTGGCAATCCTTGTAGGGTTTATGGTCATGTGCTTCTAAGGAGTTGTAGTGGGTTTAATACATATAGTCATTTATACCATTTTTTTAAAGATTGTAGCTTGAGAACGAGTTTGGTTGTGAGCTTTTGTTACATCTGTGCTTTAATCATTTGGACATGTTTAGGGTGAACAATGTGAAAAATGATGGCATTGAGGACTTGCAAGGCTTTCTATCTCTAATATAATTCATGATGCTTCTAATCTTATGATTGCATGATTGCTTCTACAGTTTTCCTTTATCCATTCATATGCTTGTATATAAGTTTCTCTCTTTTGATACTAAGTTAGTTGGCATGCCAATGAATTACACCTCACTCCATGTTGTTTGACATCATGCATTTGAGAGAGAGAGAGAGAGAGAGAGAGAGAGAGAGAGAGAGAGAGAGAGAGAGAGAGAGAGAGAGAGAGAGAGAGAGAGAGAGAGAGAGAGAGAGAGAGAGAGAGAGAGAGAGAGAGAGAGAGAGAGAGAGAGAGTGTGTGTGTGTGTGTATAAATGTATGTGTGTGATGCAAGAAGGGAGGAATGGAGGGCTATGGTGGTATACTTGAAGCTAGCCTTCCTTCTCTAAGAGTGTGGTAAAACCTAATCAAGGACTTAATTACACTAATTAATAAATGAGCATAAACTTAAATGCATACACTACCTTATCAATCTTGGACAATAGACACTCGGTTAGCCCCAAAACAATATTTCTTTAACTTTAATTCGTGATGTATTGAGTATAACTTGAGATTTCACAATCTCCTTTTTTGAGCCAAAAGCCTCTTGTTGTACAAACAATCAACAAGCAATTTGGGCCAATTGCCCCTTGATTTTTACCCAAGACTTGCACAAATGAAACCACCAATTGGCCAAAAGTTGCCCCAGTTCACAATGGATGGCTTGGCATATGAAATCCCAGTCAATTCCAAAAATTTTAGGTGTAGATTTTAGTGTACAATGACTTCTCCTATCGGCACGAGTCCCAAGGTGGCTACTAAACCCTAATTTCTCCAAAATTTTTGGGTTTATAGTAGAAATCCCTATGCTGTCCCCCAATTTTGGCTAAGATCCATTGAGAAGGGCTAAGAAATGCTAATATCTTTTGAGAATTGACTAGAGAAGGTGAGAGAGAGCTAAGATGAGAGAGAATTTTACTTTTCTTTGCAAGAAAATTCTAAGTTCTGCCTATTACCTCCAATAGCTTGCATTTATTACAGTCACCTATACTGCGATGCACCTCTAAAATGCTGTCACCTAATCAATAATGCTATTGTCAACCCTTGGAAGATGTCCCTTGCTATCCCTTGCCTACGAAGGCCCGCAAATGACTATCTTCCATAGTAAATTGTTGTTCTTTGATCATAAAATGGACCAGTAGCTCCTTCCCTCTCTGTGTCTTTCCTAGACTGTAAATTAACTAAATGGCTTAGACCCAACCCCCAAAAATATTTTCTCAATTTGCATGGGCATTTTTCCAAGTGGTAACCTTCTAAACACATTTTTTAGCATTATACAACCATTTGATTAATTTTTAGAATTAAATACTCTTAAAAATTAATTTTAACACTTTGACCTTGCCCAAAATTAGATATGCCCATACATAATGAATTTGGCTAGGCCATTTGCAACCTAGAGTGGTCCCCAACCTCTATTGACCCTTAGATTGGCATTTATTAATTAATTAATGCTAGTCCTTAGTACCACCACCACTAACATTTATTGGCCAAATAACTATCCTAGAGTCAAAATTGACCACCAAAATCAAGTTGGTATAACTTATTACAACTTTTGCCATTGAGACCCAATGCATCCCTGTGGTCCTTGGCATGTTACCATGAAATAATTGCCATGTGTATCACATGTGCTAAACAACCTTACACATTTGATTAATAACTTAAATCAATTGTTATTGGCAAGATTAAAGCATCTCAAAATCTTATGTCCCATGATAGGTCGCCTCCTTAAAATCCATGCAATTGTCCTTGATTGCTTTGCATTGTGCCAAAGGAAAAGCATGCTGTATTGGAATTTCCATAAAGCATCATAGTTATAGTATTGGCCGCTGCTGTTTAACCATGCTATATGCCCAAAATCTTACTAAAAATTTCCAACCAACATAAACATAAGATAATACTAAGAATTAGCTTAGAATTGTTGCTAGAAACCCATTGGATGCATTCATAGCTTATGTTTCTCAATTGTTCTAACTTCACAACCATTATAAAGCATAAAATCAACATAAATCATGGTTGAAACTGTCAATGGCATTCACAAACATGTTGTTATCCATAGAATCGGCTATAAACTATTGAAAAATAAGCATAATCTGATCATACATTGATCATTTGCTAATTTTATAAGTGAAAACAAACTACTGTAAATGTAACCCCAAACTTATCACAAACTCATTATCAAAACTGATCACTAACTAATGTAAAAATTGATGCAAAACTGATCCCAAAAGTGGCCATAAACAGTTCTCAAACGAATAAAAAACCAAGCTAAAATTGATAATCATAATTTGATCTCAAAAGTAAGGCAAAAGCTCATGCCCATTTGATCATGATCTGATCCTAAATCGATGCAAAAGTATTAATCTCATAGTTGCAATAACAACCATACTCATTTGCATGCATCTCACAATGGCTAGTACATTGAGTATTGACCTCTGGCATATTGTTAGCATAGTACCTTGGATGCATGCTAAATACATCTGAGATCCACTACATACGAGAGCTTTCCACAACTAGAAGAGTGGAAGTGCTACCTCCCCCTTGAGTATTAGACAGTACTCTAGACCCTTACTCTGTTGAATCCAAACTAAATTTGGTTCTCACTGAAAGGCATCTAGGTAAAGCTGCAACAACTAAGGATGGTTTGCCAAGTTATCCTTGTCACAGGAATCACATGGTGGGGCGACTTGCTTGAGTTGCTTTGCCAAACATACACCATACACATAAGAGGAAGCACACTCAAGAACACAAGAAGAGAGATGGAGGCCAAAACATTTTCTTGATGGTTTCTTCTTCTTCTTTCACATACAATACAATGTACACAAAGTATAGATAAGATACAACATAAAGGAAAGTGGCGTACTAAGTCAAACAATGCATAATTAACTATACTGATCGACTGATGCTATAACTATGCCAATTGTAGGTAGGTGTAATAAACTACATATAATAAGTGACAAGTCAATGGCCATGTGAAGATCATAATGACCAACTAACATGCTAAGTGTAGACGTGCGGATCCATCTAGCTAGGTGGTCCATCTTCAATGTCCTCACGTATTGAGCTTACCATCTCAACATTCCCCCGTAAGCTCAACTGTATCTTTGCAACTCCAAGTAAGCTTCAAAATTTTTGAAAATTCTCTACACCCAATGCCTTTGTGAAAATGTCAGCTATTTGATCCTGTGTGCTAAGTGAATCTCTCTTGCAGGTATCTTCTCTCTCACAAAGAGGTAATGCACCTTAACGTGTTTTGTCCTAGCATGTAACAGTGGGTTTCTAGCTAGTTGTATCCTGCTCATGTTGTCATAGTGAATGACAACTTGACCATCTCCCTACACATCCAAATCACCAAATAATTTTCGCAACCATATACCACCTCACATGTTGCCATAGTACCACATTTGTACTACTTAGCCTTTGTACTCGAAAAAGCAAATGTAGGTTGATTTTTGCTACTCCACATAACTGTTGTACTACTAAGGAAAAATATGAATCCACTCGTAGATCTTTTGGCATAAATACTACTAGCCCAATCTACATCCATGCATCCAAACACATGTATATCCTTACCTACCTCATATAAAAGTCCATAACATGAAGTGGACTTCACATACCTCAATATGCGTCTAGCTACATCCAAATGAGACTTTCTAGGCATATGCATAAACTAATTAACAAGGCCAACAACATAACTTAAGTCTAGCCTTGTGATAGTTATATAAATTGGACTCTCTATTATTCTCCTAAATTTAGTTGGATCTTCTATCTCATGCCCAACATTAGCACTCAACTTCACACTTCTCTAATGATATTGAAAGAGGCTTACATGTTGTCATACCATACTTGGACAACATATCCAAGCCATACTTCCTTTGGGACAACTATATACCATCATCACATCTGATCACCTCAATACCAAGAAAGTACCTTAGCTCACTCAAATCCTTCATCTCAAACTTCTTTTTAAAAATGCCCTTGACTTTATCAATCCCATTGTCTTACTGTTACCTGTAATAATCAAGTCATCCACATAGATGACTATGATGACCAAGCCTGCATCTCCCTTTCTCACATAAAGTAAGTAATCAATATCAGAAACATAAAAGCCAATGTTGACAAGATACTCTCTGATCTTGTCAAACCATGCTCTAGTTGCTTGCTTTAGTCCTTATAGAGTGCCTTCTTTAATCTACACACATATGTGGGATGCTCTGAATCCTCATAACTTGTTCACTATTCCATACACACCTCTTCTTGCAATTTACCATGCAAGAAGGCATTCTCGACATCCATTTTTTGCAAACTCTGACCTTTGGCTGTTGCCAAAGTAATCACACATCTAACCTATTCTAACCTTATACTCGCTAACATAACCATTTGCGTTATGCTTGATTTTGCAACCAATCTAACCTTATACCTGCTAATAGAAATTATGCTTGATTTTGCAAATCCACTTACAACCAATAGCTTTCTTGCCTATAAGAATGGGTACTAGATCCCAAGTCTTATTGGCTTCTAATGCAGCCATCTCCTCATCCATTGATGTATTCCAATGAGCATGACCAATAGCATCCTCAAAACAAGTGGGCTCAACATCCTTAACCACCTTTATCATATAAGCATAATGGTGAGTTACATAACCTTCAAAATCAAATCTTTTAATAGGGTATTTGACTTTGCTAGACCTGTGTACCATTGGATCACTCAATGGAGCTTGTGCATTACCATGTGCTCTCTATACACCTAGTGTCCTGATTGAAGCAATACCAAGCTCATTATCCAACCTCTCCAAACCACTAGAATCTCCATCAAATCCCAAATGACTGGTAGATGTATCATTAATGTCTTCTTTCCTTTGTCTTTACCTACAATACTTATAGATGCTAATTGTAGATATAGAACAAGATGATGTTTCTCGTCTACTAAGGATCCATGTTTCTTGCTTTTCTTTCTGCACATAATTATCATGATCATGATCATCATCCAATACATCACCACTAGATGCATACCAATTGCTCATCTCATAAAAAATAACATCCATGCTTACTTCAAACTTACCTGTGATAGGGTTATAGATACCATTTTTGCTCTAAAGAATATCCAATAAAAATACAATTTTTAGCCTTTTGATCAAGCTTCTTTCACAACTCATTTGGCACATGAATATATGAAATACAACCAAATACTTTGAAGTGTCACACATCAAGCTTCTTGCGTGTAAAGCATTCTTCAGGGGTCAATCCATGAATTGCAATTGTGGGAGTTCTATTCATAATGTAGATAACATTATGAATAGCTTTCGATAAAAATATTTTGGCACATTCTTTTTAGCTCAATGCACGTGCAACTTTTACAATATGCCTATTTTTTCTTTTTGCAATCCCATTTTACTGTGGGGTACACTTGCAAGTAAACTCTCTTTATCCCATGAGATCTCAAGAAGTCACTGAACTCATTAGAGAGGTACTCTCCCCCTTTATTTGACCTCAAGCACTTAACTTTCAAGTTTATTTTCATTTCAACAGTAACCTTGAAAGTTTTGAAGTGCTCAAACACATCACTCTTTTCCTTCATGAAATACACCAACAAATTTCCTAAACAATCATTAACAAACATGACAAAATATTTTTTGCCACCAAGAGATATGTTTTTTGTAAGTCCCCCAAACATTTGTATACATAACATCAAGTATATTCTTGCTCATGGAGTGCTGCCACCCCTCTGCGACTCTCCTACACCTTGGGGATTGGCCCCTCGATGCGTCGCTCAACATATAAACATTCCGTACAAAATCCACTCAAGATACCATTTAATCGTATACAGAAATGTACCATTGTCCTTACTTCTCTTTCCCTTAGACCCCACGGCTAGCCTATGGCTTAGGGTATCCTGTCTCTCACTCAACGTGGGTCAAGGTCCTAATGAAAGCAATTGCTGTGCATCCAAGATTTCTGATACCTTTAAATATTTTCATGATTTATGCATATTGTGGATGCTAAGTGCTCAAACAATTATAAAATCAATATTGTGCACATGCGAAAAACATCCTTTCAATGATTTTCAACTACCGTTCTTATGCGGCGTTGCACATACCTAGTACCGAGGAAACCCTCATGCTACTAGGCCCTTATTTTATAATTATTCACCGACCTATATGACATGCAGACAAAAACCAGCAATCTTTTCATCATTTTACTCCACATCTAGACACATTTTAACCACTCTACCCTCCCATCGATCAAATGATGCATTGTTGTATAGATTTATAAGGCATTTTGCCATCATTTTATGTGTAAAGAGCGGAAAAAGACGCACTAGAACAAGAAGTTGGGGTTGAACTGAGGCAAATCCTCATGCTTCAGTCCCCACAAACATTCACAAACATTGTTCTTAATTATCATTAATTTTCCGCACCCAAAATGCATTTTTTTCCTATTTTTAGTGGTTTTTCTCTATTTTCCTTGTATTTTCCCTTATTTTTTGCATTATTTAATTTTTGAAAATTCAAAATAGGTTATGGGCTGTGGCCCTTAGTTCTTTCTTGCAGCAAAAATGAAAATTTAGTTGGTGTTCCTATTCATTCTTCCATTTTTATGCCCAAAAACATCATTTTCCCTTGATTTTCCATATTTTACGTGTTTTAGTGTATTATTTTGAGTCACAACATGCATGTTTTTCTGATTTTTTGATTATGATCAACAAGTACTCATGGAAAACAGCAACATAAACAATTTTTAGCCCACATGAACAACATTTTATCAATCAAAAGCCATGAAATCTCAAATTTCCTTTGAAAAAATTGAATTACCGCTTATTTGCGTGTTTCGGGTTTCATGTCCATGGCTGCAAATCTAAAAATCAGCAGCATTTCATGCTCATGATGATCACAAGTCACCATTTCCAGCCCGTGGAGCAATCCAATCGATGCCGGACAAGCCTCCACCATTCTTTCTTCTTCTTTTCTCTTCCCACATGAACTCCCTCTTAGAGGAGAGAGAGGGAGGAGAGAGAAAGACTGATTTTCTCTCTCCCTCTATAGGCTGCCATTCCTCGCGTAGACCGGAGCGATACGGAGTGGAGACCGAGTGTAGTGGCCTGGAGTGCTTGGCTTCATGGCTTGCTTTGCAGCCATCATGTCGATTTGTGGGGGGGCGTTTTTTTCGGCGGTGCTGATCAGCCGCCACCCCCCCTCAATCACGAATTTTAGAAGGGGGGGTGCCCCTTCACAAAGGCACCCCTTCACTTCTCAAATTTTTTGGGCACCTCCCAGTTTTTGACCGGCCTTTTGGCCTTTTCCCCGCCTCTCGCTCATACGATGTCCAAATCGCAGTCTGAAAATTTCTGTGAGCTCGTCTCGGCATCCCGCACTGACTGATAGCTCCATTGACCCGTGCAGGCACATGGAAAATTTACTAAAAATCCGCAAGTGTTGCCCGGGCATCCTTAGAGCACTTTGACGCTTAAAATCGTCCTAGGTCGAGCCGCCGCCTTTGACATTGGATATTTTTCCCTTGATATTCATAATTTTTAGCTATTTTTAAGCAATTTTCGGCACCAAAATTCCGCTGTCAATTGATGAGGCTATTCAAGTGGATTTCTTGGCATATGTTGGGGCTCATTTGAATGATCATTGAGTTGTGTAATGGTAGCAAACGCATGGCATAAATTCAATGTGAACAGTCTTGGAATCTACGCATGGTTCAGCATGGAACATGGACAACATTGATGCTCTGACAAGTGTTGTCATATTTGGTTATTGATCAACAAAGGTAGTGCTTATCTTGTGTTGCATCCTGAGAATTATGTAATTGAAAGGAGATAAGGATCAAAGCTTGCTTGGAAGAGATGGCGAGAAAGCAAGAGCAAGAAAGAGAGAGAAAGACCAAATGGGAACTCCAACAGTCACAATGTGTGACCGGGCCTTCCTTTATTCAAACTGTCACTACAAGAATAAAGAATAAAGTGACGGTGATGGTGCCCCCACCTACAGTGTGCAATGGCGAGTATTGTCGATGTAGTAATACACAGACGACTAGGCAAAGGTACCTTTACCCCCAACAACCTCCCACTTAAAGGTGAATCTGTCCCATTGAGGAGTGAAAAGAAAAAGAAAATACAGTACAATGTACACATGTACAACAGGATGAGGAAAAACGTCATCTCATCCAACGCCCATCAATCTCCTGAGGAAGGCAAAGCACTTAATAGTGAGGCTTTTTGTGAGCAGATCTATAGGATTTTCGTCAGGGGAGATCTTGACAAGGTCAACAGACCTTTCCTCCACAATGCCACGTATGAAGTGATACCTCACCTCAATGTGTTTCATCTTCGCATGGAAGACAGGATTCTTGGCTAGCTGAATAACACTCATAGAATCTGAATGCAGCGTAGGTATAGTATCAATCCCAAGGTCATGAACCAAACGTTCCAACCATATGGCCTCTTTACAAGCCTTAGTGGATGCAATATACTCAACCTGAGTGGTAGAGAGATTCGTACACTTCTAAACCCTAGATATCCAAGAGACAACACCTCCAGCATAGTTGAATACATAGCCAGAAGCGGATTTCCTACTATCTGTATGTCCTGCATAATCGGAGTTTGTGTATCCCACAACCCTTGTATCCTGGCTGCCATAGCAAATACACATATCTGCTGTGCCTTTCAGGTACCTCATGATACCCTCCACGGCATCCTAATGTTTCTTGCCAGGTGTAGCCATATAGCATGCCACAACACCAACTACAAAGGCAATATCTAGACGAGTGGCTATCATGGCATACATCGAATTGCCCATGACTGATGCATAAGGGATCTTGGCCATCTCGGCCCTCTGCTCATCTATCTGTGGACAATCAGCCTATGAGACCTTCACATAAGAAGGTAATGGACAGCCGATAGGCTTTATGTCTTGCATGCGAAAACACTCAAGGACTTTATGAATGTACTCCCTCTATGAGAGGTAAAATAGTCCCTAATGCCTGTTGCGCTTAATGCGCATACCAAGAATGTGAGAGGCCTATCCCAAATCCTTCATCTCAAATCTCTTCTTCAGCTGAGATTTAAGAGCATCCAATTCATCATGAGCTTTCCTTGCTATCAACATATCATCCACATAAAGTACCAAAATAAGCAATGAGCCATCACAGGCTTTCTTCATGTAAAGACACGGATCCATAGCACTCTTGCGGTAGCCCTGTGACTACATAAAGGTATCAAACTTATGGTACCACTCCCTAGGTGCCTGCTTCAAGCCATAAAGACTTTTCTTCAACTTGCACACTAGGTGCTCCCTATAAGGTTCTGGAAAGCCCTTAGGCTGCTCCATGTAAATCTCATCATGCAAATCCCCATGTAAAAATGCAGTCTTGACATCCACCTAATACATGTCCAAGTCAAGCTACGTGTCTAAGTCAAAAACCAAGCATAGGGTGGTCATCTTGACCATAGGAGAAAAGACTTCATCAAAGTCACCTCCATGCTCCTATTTAAAACCCTTAGCAACAAGTCTTTCCTTATAAGCCACTTGGGGTATCCAAGGGTACTTTTCAGCTTGTACACCCATTTGCATGGCAGAGTCTTCTTGCTAGCAGGCAAGGAAACCAAATCCCAAGTCATATTCTTGTGTAAGGAGTCTATCTCGGATTGCATAGCCCTCTGTCAGGAGTGACTATCACCCCTGTGCATAGCCTCATCATAGGTGAAAGGCTCTCTTACATCTGCAACCAAGAGGGGGGCTCTGGCCATAAATTCCATATTACTCCTAGAATTTGACGAGCCCTTCATGACCTAGGATGGGATCCTTGAACCCTAATACTAGCTACAAGGGTGGAATCTTAGTGGGCAAAATACCCTCGTGGAATTCTATATATCTTTCGTAGAGATGGAAAGATGAAAATTGTAATAAAATTTCAATATAATAAAGGATTTTGTTTTATTTAAGGCTTTTTCAACTTGCCAAGATGAGCTTCTGGTGTGGTTGCTTCCCTTTTTTGAATTCTATGGACACTATCATGATTCTTCTCTCCACTTGGTTGCAAGCCTTTACATGCAACTTGTTCATTTTTTCCCTATGTCATGTGTGTTGTTGGCCACATGTTAAAATTCATAGGCTCTAGATTTATAGTCAAGTGGGGATTTGGGTATTTCCATGCGGGGGTGGAGATAAGTCTTTGCAAACTACTGCATTCTCCAACCCTCCGTGTTTGTGATATGAAGAAATGATGACTTTCTTAGAAATCGAAAAACCTTCACCTCACCTCTAAAAGAACCAATAGAAAAAATTGGCTCTTCGGAGCCAACATTTTGAAGTTTTCATGGGATAGTTGTATTATCACACACTCTCTAGAGTGCTACAAAGAGTGGTCCTCCCTATGGAGCAGCCTACTATCCTGGAGGAAGAACATCAAGGAATTGCCAGCGGCCACTTTTCTACTGAAGTTACAACCTGTAGAATCTAGCAAGTTAGATTATGGTAGCTGATTATGCATGGTGATATTTGCAAGTGGATCCAACACTGTGACACCTATCACAAACTAGGCTAGCTTGGTGTCAAAGACTATTTGCCACTCTAGCCAATCCTACCTTTGGAACCCTTCTAGAAGTAGGGATTGGACTTTATCTGTCCTATTTCTTCAATCGCGGCATACACAAAAACAAGTATATATTGACAGTAACATAAAATTACCGTGCCAAATGGATAGAAGCATGGCCCCTATCAAACAAAATTGCTAAGTTAGTTAATATATGTCTATTTAAGGATATCTTCACTAGGTGTGGTACTCCAATCAAATTGATTAGTGATTGAGGTACACGCTTTGTAAATAAAGTCATCAAGGACCTCACTTCATTCTATCTGATTGTGTATAAGAAATCTTCTCCTTAATACCCAATAACTAATGGCTTAAATGAGTCGACCAACAAGGTCTTACATAAAATCTTAACCAAGTTGGTAGATCAAAATAGAAAAGATTGGGACTCTAAGATTCCTGCACCACTATGGGCTTTCGAACTTCCTTCAAAGTCACAACCGACATGACTTTGTACAAGCTAGCCATCATCCTAGAAGCCTTTACCCCCTAGAATTTGTGGTCCCAAGTTTTCCACTCTAGTAAAAGATCAGCTCATTTCAGAAGAATCACTTCCATTTTGGATGGAAGCCATTGCCCAACTAGAAGAAGATTGGTTCTGTAGCATGTATATTCTATTTGAGGTCCAAGCCCGACACAGAAGCATCAAGTTGATCGATTGTCCAAAAACCCACTATTCCATAAGGGTGTCTTTAAAACCAGAATGGGAAAACTTCCTAGTATTTACAGAGCAAGCTACTATCAAAGCCTATCAATGAATTCCAGCTCTAGCATTATCATGCTACTGAAGGCCTCTAGTGCCCATTTTTTATCACAATAGATTTCTATGCTTCCACTTCATCATCGAATTCTAGCACTCCTTCCCCACTGGTTGCAGCCTCCAAATTAAATGGCTCTCAGAAGTCCCCATTTGTATTGACATGGCACTCATTTATGATACTCACTCATTAACAAATGCAACTAATAGTGCCCTCGTATCTTGAAAAACCCATTCTAATCATGTTTGGTTATAGTCTTTTTTGTTGATGTGGCACACATGCATTGGCCACTATCCTCGTATTAACCACACCATCCCTTAAGAAATAATCTCTTCATCAACACCCTTATTTTGCACCCAACACTTGTGTACATCTCTTCTTTGTCTCTTCTCACCCTCTGCGTCTCTTGCGCTCTTTCCCTCTCTCTGCCATGGCATCCTTCTAGCTTGCCACTAAGGTGGTTACATCCATCAACCCTATAGTGCTTATTGATGCCCAAGCATGGATCGAGTCCCTATAACTCACCTAGTTTGCCAACCTCCTATGGAGCTCTATCCTAACACACAATCCATTATGGAGCAATTGATCGACCATGAGTTGCCACTTGAGGTTAGTGGAACTAGTGCCCACAGAGAAGTTAAAGAAGTTTGGAGTTGGAGTTGGTGGGGATACATCTTCCTCACTCAGGGTTACAGTGGGGACTCCTCTGTGTTGACCTATTTACCTTTGCTAGTGGGTAGGGGATGCTTGCCCTTGTCTACTTGGTCATTGGACAACCAGTTGGAAAGGATATAGAGTGTGGGAAGTCCAACAAGTTTGAACTTTGCCACTGAATCGAGGAGTGAGAGGGAACAGAACCGGCAAGGGTATTATCGATGTGTTGTGAAGGATGGGGTGGAAGGGCCAAGATTTGTGGGTGAGCAGGGGGAGTAGGCTGGGCATCGGAGTCCAACTCATCTGATTTGTCGGGTGGTAGAGGTGGGAGCTAGGAGTAGGAGTCAATCATGGCAGCCTAGAGTTCTCCACGAAGCTTTTTCCATTGCTCTAGCCATTTCACTTTCTACTCATGCTTGAGTTCCTTGATGATCTCCAAGGTGAGAGGGGTCACACCATCTGGGTTCTCTGCTCCTACTGACTCGGGAAGGGAGGAAGACATTTTCCTACTCCAGTTGCTATACTCTATTCATGATGTCATCAGCAAAGGCCAGTTGCATGTGTTGGCACACCTCTAGCCTTTGGTGATGCTCTCGGTGAGCGGGGTTACACCATTTGGGTTCTTTGCTCTTACCTCTTGGGACTAGAGGAAGATATTTTCCTACTCCAATTGCTATGCTCTATTCCTAATGTCATTAGCAAAGGCCAGCTGTGTGTGTTGGGATGCCTCTAGCCTTTGGTGATGCTCTCAGAGTGGTGTTCTTTTTTTTGAGTTTCTCAAAGAGGGTGATATTGGCCTATTTGGGGCAATCCACCTACGCCACTAGGTCCTACTATTGATGTTGCTGCCTAGTCAAGAACCCATTGATGAAGTTCAATGACTAATGGGCCATCTCCCAATTGAATTCAAGTGGGATGATTATGAGCTACTGAGACAAGTATTGTTAGAATTGGTGAGGGAAGAAGTGGGGATGAGACAAGTATTTTCAGGATTGGTGAGGGAAGAAGTGGGGATGGGGGCCCTTTGCTTTGAGAAGTGCAAGTTTGACAGAGAGGCTAGTGGCAAAGTTGAACTTCTTGGGGGATTGGAGCTAGTGGGGCTCCTATGGTATGGGATCGTGTTCGATGAGATACTTGGTAGTGTAGTTGGGTGGTTGATTGTCCTTTTTGATAACTTGGTCTTTGTCACTCTATAGGTGGGTTTATCCTCATGTTTGAGTACCTCAGTGCTCTCCATGGTGTTTGTGGTGGGGTTGGTGGTGGGACCATGGCTCCTGTCTCAAGATGAGACTGGGAGTTGTTTGCCATTACTAATGAGGAAAGCTGATGGGCTAGGTCAACAAGGGTGAGTGGGCATATTGCCATGTTTCCCATTTGATCTAGACACCCTTGCCAAGCTCTACCTTAACCTAGGATTTTATCATTGTTGGCTCTCAAGAACATTGCTTTGTAACTTGCACATAAATCCATTATTTCCTTGCACATGCCTAATAAAAACTTTTCATTCAAAAATAAACACACTCTTTCGCATTCTTCTATTGTATACCCCATGAAGTTTGGAGAATGGATACACAAATCTTCAATAAGGTGTTCACCTACATCACTCAAATGCCTTAGCTAGCTAGATTCCTAAGAGCCTCATGGAATCCTTGATGATAAGGCCATAAAAAGAACAAAACTTGAATGCTTAAGCGGCAATCATGGCGGTAAACAAGCATCGACAACAAGGCCAAAAGCATAGTATATCCACAAGTCTTCACCAAGGTGATTCTAATAGCCATAAGTGCTCTTAGGCTCACAATCACCCACTCCATGAGCTAATGGTAAGCCACCACTAGCAAAACCCTTCCAACCAAACCAACAGGGGCCACGTAAACCAACAAAATGAGTGGCAACAAGATCAAGAAAGAGACCAAAAAAGGGATCAATATGGATGGACAAAGTAAGGCAAAGATAGGGACCAAGACAAAGAATGAGATAGATAAGAAAAAGGAAATGAGAAAAGGGACCAAGACAAAAAGCAAGAGAACCTTCACAAAAGGAAAGAGAAGTGAGAAGAGAAAGAAAGTCAAGGTGGTTCCAATGAAGAAGAGAGAGGCTGAGGGAAGAACTTGTCCAAGTATGATGAGGATGTGAACAAGGCAATGGAAATACAAGAGTCCTTGAAGGACCTATAAAGGGACCAAGAGCTTTGCTAGATGGACCTAGAGGCCATTAGAGCCAAAAATGAGGCGCAAATAAAATGGATAAAGTGACAAAATTTTTTGAGAGGCTAGTCACCTAGTTCAACTAGTGCTAATGTGAGCTACAAGAGCAAATAGAAGAGAAGGAGAAGGAGTTGGAAAGCAAAATAGAGAACTAGAAAGCAAAAGCAAGGAACTATAAGAAAGAAGATCGGAGGTAGACAATAAGACTATACCACTCAAGGTCTGAACTAATGAGCTAGAAGAAAGAAGTGAGGAGACTCCAACAGAAGATGGGAATCAAAAGAAACATCCTAAACCCTAGAGGAGAAAGTCAACGAGATAAGGGCCAAGGATGTGAAGTTGAAGGAGAAGATCACACAATCGGATGAAAAGATGAAGGAGGTTGAGGAGAAGGAGAAGACCTTAGACGAGAAGAATAGGCTAGAGGAGGAAACATGCAAGAAATGAAGGAGAAAAATGATGACATTAGGGGAGTTTTGAGGTCTCATAAATGCCTTTTGGGATGTAGAGAGAGAGAGAGTGCTCTAGACCAATGAGAGTAAATCCTTCATAACAAAAGTTTTATTTTTGAAAATGTAAAAAATTATTTTATAAATAAACATGGATATAATATTTCTATACATTTTTATTATGAATATCTATTTTTATCATCTCGTAATTATGATTATGACATCCTTTATATTGATGACATAGGGTCTCCGCCACTTTACATTAATGACATATCTAGGATTGTATGATAATGACAATTGGAACTAAATTCAAATTACCAAAAAACTTAGTGTTCATCTTTTTTCCCTCCCTTGTTTTGTTGTTCTCGTCTCTTTTCTTCCTTGGTGGTTGCTTGTTTCTCTCTCTCTCCCCTATCTTTGCCATGAATACAAAAATTCAAACCTTCAATAAGGAGCCCAAGCTCTGAAATCACATCCATATCTATGTTTAATTCATTCCAAGTAGATGGAAGATGGATTCCTTACCATTATTAGCAAAGGTAGCTAGATTATAATGCAATAAGAAAAATGAAGAAAAAGGTAGAGATGTGAGAGCTCCTTTATCTCTGCTTGGAAGGGTAAGATCAAAGATTTCAAACTTGGATTAAACAAGAAAAGCATAAAAGAAGTTTTAGTACAACATGTATTTATGCATATAGAGTTGCATTTGGCACCAAGAGCTTCATCTCTTCCATTGCATAAACCAAATTGTAAAAATTTTATTCTCAACAATTTCTTTTATTAAACTTGGTATTAGGTTTTATTGTGACAAGTTTTGTTTTGATTTGTAGATAACTATCCTTAAAATCTCAAAGAATGGTAGCATATTGAGTCTATTATTTATGTTCTTGATGTCATGCATGGTTTGATTGGAAAAGAAATGTACAAAGGAAGTCACGAGAAAAACAAATCTCGTTGATAATTCAATATTTTTTACTGACCATTCTTATATTATACATACGTCTAATGGCCAATGGGGAGCAATATCCCCACTCCCTTTGTCTGATTTTACAAGCCTTGAGTGGTTTTTACCAAGTCTAGCTACTAATGAGAGCTATAGGTGTAAAATATGTTTAAGATATAAAAAACATGAAACCCTAATATCTCAAGTAGTTTAAGCAAGATTACTTTGTTTATGCATATCAATGTATTTATTGATTTTTTTTCCAATGCTAAGATGCCAAGCTCAAAGGCCATGTTGTCGATAGAGGTTGTTGTCCTACAAACTATTTCTTTTTGTGAGGAATATCCTTTTTAGGAGTTCTTTTGCCCTTCTTTTTGATGCTTTGGTTGTCTTAGATGTTGATGGCCTCTCCTTCTCTACTTCCACAATCTCTACCACCTCCTCTACCCCCTCCTTATCTGTGGTCTCCTTGTCTCCTTGTTCTTCTTATGTGTAGTTGATAAGTATATACTTGAAAATTTTTACTGGTACATATCAAACATCCTCACTATTGTAACAATATTTGAAAATTGTCACACATTTGAAAGAAAGGAATGTTAGTTCAATGTTGTCTTGCAATGCACTCTCGTTTGAGTGAAACAATATTTTAAAATACATTACCTTGATAAATTTATCATCATTAAGATAAATAAAATCAATCAATCTTTAGCATGGACAATTACCCTCCAACCACAAGAATGACTATCATCTTGATGAGGGCTCTATAAATAACAACACAAATAAAAATTAAAAACTTATTTGTAGTAGTTTATGGAATCAAGCATCTTGATGTATTTGATAAAAAGCTTACCACAACTTGTCTATACTCTATTTATGTGTGTGTGTGTGTGTGTGTGTGTGTGTGTGTGTGTAAAACACACACACACACATACACACACACACACACATACACAAAAAAGAAATTAATTAATTGATTAATATTTTTAAAAATAAAAAACAACTAAATTGTTTAACCTTAGGGTATGGGATAGAAGGGGAGAAGGGGGTGCCGTGAAGGGGCACATGCCACACTGTGCCCCCCTCCCCGCACCTCTCGCCCCTCCCCCGATTTTAATAAGAAAAAAAATCAAACCCCTTATCCTAAACCCGTAAAGGTAAAAAAATTTACAACAAACTATTTAAAATTCCCTTTCTCATATAAAACAAAAGAAGCTCCTTTTATAATAAAATAGAATTAGTTCACTCCTTCCAAAAACTCATAAAAAGATGAAACCCTCTCCCTTCCCATCCCCCTCTTCATGCCCCGCCTGTTGGTTCGATCTTGTAGGGATTGTATATATGGGAATAACAAATTCAATATAGTAATTTTTTTAATGGATGGTTTAGTGTTTGTAAACTAAGGAGGTAACAAGGAATCAAGTGCCAATATTAATTAAGGAAGTCATTTTTATATGTTATAAATAGTGTGGTTGCATGCCTTATTTACAACACTAAAATAAGCCTTGAAGAAAAGCATGTGGATGATTTTCTGTGATTAAATTGCCATATGGCTAGATGGACCCAATTAGCATGGTGGCTTTCCCCAAACTTAGAATAAGCACCATTAAATTGAGACCTTCTTGTGAGTCCAATAAGCATCAATTTAGGGGGCTGGTGTGAGACTATGCCTTATGGATGGAGGGATTGATGTTCAACTCCCCCTTGTTTCTCACTCTCATTGAACCAAGTGTGGTGCTTGCTTATCCCAAACTTGGGTTATTCACAAAATGTGCTTGTTTTGAGTTGGATGTTAGACTGTTGTTAGAGGCCATAGTTGTGTATTAGGAACTTGAATGGCAATCCTCATGGAACAAGGCTAGATGCTTCATATGCAAGGTGGACCTAGGGATCACCTACCATTCTAAGTCTGAATGCTCAAAGTTAGCACAAATGGTGGTGACTAGGATTGGTTCTTAGATGACTACCAAAAACTACCTGTCCCCTAAGGGTAATTAGGTTTAGGTATGCTTCACTAGCTTAGGACGATGTACACTTCAATACTACGTGAACCTAAGAGCATGGAGGTGATATACCATTTTGCCTAAGGAGTTAGAAATGGATATTTTGAAATCATGGAGAGGAAAGAGATGATTCTACCTTAGGAGGTATACTTGAACACTAGTTAAACATCACAATGTATAAAAGGAGAGAGAATTCCGCCTAAGGAGAAGAGAGAGATATGACAATTAGATCATATTTCTATTAAATAAGCTACCTTCTAAATACTTTCACTTTATGAAATAAGTCATTTTGTCAGTCAAACTACTAGTCTTCTATGAATTTGAATGCTAGCTCCCACCAAAATCCTCTGATCATGAGTAAGGCGGCTAAGTACTAAAAAGAATAAGAGTAGTGGGTGTAGCGATTGGAGGATCCAAATCCTATGTCTCACATACGAATGGAACATAAAATGTATCGGGTCTCTATGGTGTGTAGGGATTCATTCTGAAGGTTTCCATGAGTCTCCCTTTATGTCCTAGGGTCCATGTATTTTTGCCCTTAATTCTTCAATAGATATGGCAAGGTTTCTCAATTGGATTTCCTTGGAATGGTGGCTAGAAGTTCCTATGGTAAGAAATCTAATTATGTAGGTGTAGTAGGTGGCTACTCAATCATGACTCTAAGGAGAGAGGAGACAATTTATTGATCATTGAAGTGGGTGGACTATAAGGTCATTGGTGACCCCCCAATGCCCATATCAAATAGTCATCAAGTATCAAAGCATTAAGATAATGAATGAAAACGTAGCCACAACCTCATAGCCAAATGTAATCATTTGTATATATGTGGAATTGAGGTCCAAAATAGCAAGAACCCACACTATATGGAAAGCCTCTCAAAGACCTCAAAATAACCCCCTATGCATTGTAGGGTCTGGGTATTTTTTGTCTCGATTTCTAGAAGTAAGGCAATGAAAGAGAAAGAGATAATAAATCAAGATGGATTACAAAAGAGTCATACCTCTATCATGAACTTAGACAATAAATCAAGATGGATTGTGAGATAGCACTTAGATCAAAGAAATTATACTTTTAAAATTACTCATGTATGTGCATCTATATAATGGTATTCAATCATCCATGACATCATCTATGAACGGTCCCTCACAGCATGATTGCCACATGGCAAATAGCCGATTGCAAAGTTTACATCAATGCACGCATGGTAGCATATCCTATTGGCATATATCATCTCAACTACAGGTTTAATGGCTGGTTGCCACATGGCAATGTTAGCACGGATGGTGGTGACTAGAATTGATCCTTAGATGACTAATGAAAACTACCCATCCTAAAGGTAATTAGGTTCTAGTATATTTCGCTTGGTATCAAAGCTTTAAATCTAAATATGCTCCATCGTTTTATCAAAGCTTTTTGGTTCTTGGAAAACAAAGAGTTGGAAACCCATATTCTTATAAATAAGCAACTAATGAATCAAAATAAGTATGTGTATTTTAGGCTCACAAAAATCATAAGCCCTAGTCACATCGAATTGCCACCTCATAATTTCTTCGTTCCTAACTTGAATATATCAAGTCATCTCAAGTATCCCCTCTTGGCCAATGATGTACATAAGAGTCCTCTTGAAAAATATATAGTCAAGCCTTGTAAGACCACTCTCAGTTTTCCAACTAAATATAAGTTTAGGCTAGCTAACATTTTATAAATGAAAGGATAAATAACTTATGAAATTTGACTTGTACTTGTGATAAGGAATCATCTTAAGTAATTCATAAATAGTGAAGTCACTAAAAGTTATGTGGAAAAATAAAAATTAGGACACTCTTTTGCTCTTGTTATTTTGTGTAGGAGAACTTCCATATGATGCTCTCCTTGGTTTACCATGTTGGCTCGCAATGTAGCCTATCTTTGAGAGAGCACGTATGTCACCTAATGGATTGGATTTCTATACCTCCATGATACTAGTTTTTTCATGCGTGACAATGGACGCTTTGTATGGGTTGGTATCGAACATCTTCCAACTACTGCATGCATGTTGACTACATCGACAACCTTGAGTATGAGTTATGAAGGATGCGTTAGGCCAAGAGGCTCAACATAGTTTGACTTTTTACTTTCTACCTAGGTCCTCCAAGGCCCATCGAGCTTTATGAGGGCAAGGAGATTACCTGAGTCTAGTGGATATATTATAAGATTATTCGGGTCATATGACCTAACCATATATTGTAGGATTATCGGGTCATATGACCTAATCCTATTGTTTTTGCATGTAGATCTCATTCTTTCAACCTCATCAAGTGGAGGGATTTTCCGATCTTCCCACTTAGTATCTAGCTTTAGATATCTATAGAGAGCCACCCAAATTTGAGGCTTTTTTTAAAAATAGGACCATGGTTGATTTGTATATCGTGTGACTTTTAATTCAAACAAAGCATTTTATATAAATAGAAAAGTAATGCAGTTGGGTTTCTTCTTGCTTTCATTGTCTTGTTAATTGCGTTAAATTAATCTACCTTGTCCCATATAGATTCAAAGTGAACCTTGGCAAAACTTATTGGTCTTTCTCAATCACAATGTATCAATCTACTATGCACTCACCAAATTATTCTTGGCAAGAAGATTTCATAAAGATCTTAGAAAAGTCACATTTTCCTCCTAGATACTATCAAGAAAGGTGGTGGACCCATCATGACGACTATTACTTTATTGATGCCAAAAGATTAACCTATCTTGATATAAACCTTAAAAGAATTTGATGGATGGAAGAACTCAAGCTTGTTATGATATTTTTGTTTGAAGAATCACATGTAAAAACTATATAACTGTGAATAATAAAAGTATCCATCAAGGTTGATAAATCTATGATCGAGTTACTGATGTAAAAAATATATAACTATGAATAATAAAAGTAACCATAAAGACTGATATAACTATGATCAATTTACTAATGTTCTAACTCTAGATAGAATAGATCACCTAGGTAGACTAAAATGGAATGACTACATTGTCAAGGGATTTTCCAAACAACCAAGCCATTATAGTCCATGAAAAAACACCTGTATATAAGGAGAAAGTTGTGTCCAAGTTCCATGGCTAAAAGCATTTTTCAAATGCATAAAAAATCATTGAGATTCTTCCAAAAGCTAAATATTGTACATACTAAAGTAATAAAACTAGAGATTTTGATGATATGAAAATATCTTGTTTTGTTTATGATCTTGTCTAAGGTTATTCTACATCTTTTAGGTATCCTTGCCACCAATTTCTTTAGCCGATCATCAATAAGAAAAGAAATTTCTATTAAAGCAAGTTATATCAATCGATTTTAATGACGAAGGCATAAAGATTGAAACAAATGCTAAGACTTGGATCAAACAAATGGAATACTTTTTTTTGTAGTAGTCGATACAACCATAGCCAATCAAGCTATAATCGCCTGGTTATGTCTCATTGGTGAAGCCAAATTATGGTGGAAACAATGGGGTCATGATGACAAGGCTATCACATCGAGACATCTTAAACTTGGGAACAAATCACTAGCCTATCAGATCCATAGAATGGACGAGCTTTTCATCCTAAGGCAACACGGACTAATGGTGGAAGGGTATTACTCCTATTTCATTTTTCTTAAAGTAAACCCCCACCCAAGATGACTATGATGCAAAAAGTAGCACATTTGTGTCAAGGCTTAAACCCACCCCTGAATGGGCAACTAAAATGGGCACCCACCCCTAAATGGGCACATTTTTGTCAAGGGTTAAATCCACCTCTAAATTGCTTGGTTATGCCTCACCCACTAGTGAAGCCCAATTATAATGGAAACAATGGTGTCGTGACAAGGTTGTCACTAAGACATCCCAAACTTGGGAACAAATCAAGACAACTATTCAAGGGAGATACATGTCTCTAGCCTATTAGATCTATAAAATGGATGAGTTTTTTAGCCTAAGGCAATAGGGGCTAACAAGGGTATTCTCCCTTTTGTTTCCCTTTTGAAGTATGCCCTAAAGATGGCTATGATGCAACAAGTAGCACATTTTCAACAAGGCTTAAACCTACCCCTAAATGGGTAACTAAAGGCCATGAAACCTTTAGACTTGGCAGATGCGTTGCTGTGAACTCAGCCTTTAATGGAATCTCTTCCAAGAAGAAACTTTCGTACTACCCCCTTCTACCTAGACTGTGGATTTTCCTATCCAAAGAGAGAAGGGTTAGTTTTCAAATGGGAATTTAGAATTGGGGCCACCTCAATCTTGTCAATAATGGCCCCAATCATCAAATCAACAACAACAACCTCCATTCTACAAATCCAATCTTGGAACTTAGCCGCAATGCTTTAAATGTAACCAATGAGGCCATTTCAAGGCTCTATCTCATTTCATACAAATAATACTAACCCTCCTCGCAATCCTCCAACAACAAGTAACTTCAACAACTGGCAGTAAGAACGAGGACAAGATGAGGGACAAGTGGTTGTGTCTATTTCCTTGCTGGACAAGAAGAGGGAGAGGATCCTACCCCTCTATGAGAAAATGGAAAGAGAAACTATCCATGCGGCTATTAATAATCACAAAGCTGGAGCACCAACCATCCTATAAGTGTCTATAGAGTACCAAGGTAAACATTCTAGAATCCTTATTGATTGTGTTGCTACTTATTCATTTATGTCTCCTAAGTGTATTAAGAAACTACAATTGAATCCTAAACCTACTAGAAAACTCATAGTTGAACTAGCAAATGGGAAAGAAGTATACTGTAGAGGGAGCTCACGCTCAACCGCCAAGACCCAAAGACCGCTTATTGTTTCAAGCGTTTTAAGCGAGCTCTAATGGCTATCTCTCACCTAGCCGACACGCCGTCGATCCTACGTGTGTAGTGAGCTTACCTTGATGCCGAAATGAGTTGCCTCCTCTCTTGCACACGCGGGTAGCTCCACGATCCTAGATGCTGGCTCAAGCATCCTCAAGCCTCCTCCATCTACAAGCTCCATCCACCATAGCCGCGCGCGCGAGAAAAGAGAAAAGAAGGGAAGAGAAGAAGAGAAGAGGAGATGGTGAAGAGCTTCACCCTCTTGATCCCTCGGGGTTAACATATACTCAAATCAAATCATTAGAAACATCGATTTACAGTTAGGGAATTACTACACTAGGGCAAATTTTGGGGTTTTGTCCTTGGATACCTATGATTATATTCTAGGTATGGATTGGCTAGATCCAAATAAAGCAAGTATCCAATGTAGGTAAGGGATAATTTTAATAACACAAATAGAACCTTAGTTCAAGCTCAAGGAAAAACAATGAAACCTAGACTTTAATTAGCAAAAGCAAGTATGTTGATACAGGATCTAAGGAAGGGATTAAGAAGCGTGTAGATGTATCCACTCAATGGATAAAATGGCTACTCTTCAGCTCAATAAGCACTCAACAAGGTTTAGCTAAACCTTGAAAAGCTTCTCAACAAGTGTGGAGCAAGGGTTGGAATATGTTGAAAGAAGAAAAGACTCAATGCATACCTTGAGAGAAATAAATAATGGCTACCATAAAACCTTAAGTTGAAGCTTTCAATCTGGACTAAAGCAAAGGATAAAGAAGCCCCTCGAATAGTTAGCTCTTATACCAATTGAAAGGTAGAGCTTGAGTGGCAACACACAAGTGAAAACAAGAGCAAAGCAAGGGTATGGCCAATGGAGCAAGAAAGCGAGACATGGTATTATGTGGGAACTCCAACAGTCACAATGTGTGACCAACCTTCCCTTATTCAAAAGTCACTAAAAGAGTAAAGAATGAAGTGGCAATGAACAGTTCCCACCATCTATAGTGTATAGGTGTGCAGTTATTGTTAGTCTTTATCCCCAAGAGGTTGATCTTGCAAAGGTGAAGGATGTCCAAAAGTGGCCACCTCCCCAAACAATTTGAGAAATTTGAGGATTCCTAGGACTCACAAGGTGGTGTTGCATTTTCATCAAGGATTATATCCTTATTGTTGCCACTCCCTTGACTAAGCTTCTTAAAATGTAGATAAGGATAATATGGACTCCTACGGAGTAGGTAAGCTTTGAAAAGCTAAAAGAATGCCTCAATATTAAAGCTTCATGACTTCTCTCAATAATTTGAAGTAGTCACTGATACCAGCATTATTGCAGTAGGATGTGTTTTTTTCCAAGAGGGTAGACCCATAGCATATCCTTCTCGAAAGCTCAAACCTTATGAGAAGAATTATGCTATACATGATCTATAACTTTTGGCAATCATTCATGCCCTTAAATTGTGGCATCATTATCTACTTGGTTGAAGATTCATCCTCATTACTGATTACAAAAGCCTAAAATGGATATTCACCCAACCACCACAACTTAATATGAGGTAAAGAAAGTGGACATAAGTCCTACCGGAATTTGACTTCAAGATCTGATGGCAAGAAAAATGTTGTGGCTGATGCTCTCAATCACAAGGCCTTCCTTAACCTTCTAATTATGGAAGATCTATCACCCTACAAAACAAGGAAGTCTTGCAAGCCTTATCTCAATGCCCAGTAATCCTATTCGGGAAGCACTACCTACCGAAGGACCCAAAGATCTAGATTTTCTAGAAATAAAGAGGATTGTATGCTTAGAAAGAAAAACTTGAAAAGATAAAGCCAAATTTAAGGATTACATCCTGCAAAATGGACTACTCTATTATTAGTAGAGGCTTTATGTGCCAAAAAGCTAGTAACTAAAAAACAAAATTATATGGAAAGCTCATGATAGCCCAGTAGTTGGATATCTGGGGTATGCCAAAACCCTAAACGCAGTTAAAAGAAGCTACTACTGGGTTGGAATGAAAGCAGATGTCCTTAGATATGTGGAAAAATGTTTAAACTGTCAAAGGATCGAGGCTGAACGAATCAAGCTTCTTGGTGAAGTACACCCTCTTGATATTCCCCAGATGAAATGGGAATACATTGACATGGATTTTATTGTTGACTTATCCACTATTCAAGGAGGTTATGATTTTATCCTGGCAATAGTGGACATGCTTACCAAAGTAGCTCATGTTATTCCAATAAAGTTGATCCATAAAGCCTTTGATATTACAAGAATCTTCATAAAAAATGTATTTCCTCTACATGGGCTCCCAAAAAGGATCATCAATGATCGTGACACTCTCTTCACCTCCAAGTTCTGGACTAGTCTCTTTCAAGCCATCGAAACTTAATTATGTTTCAACACAACATACCACCCACAAACTGATGGGCAAACTGAAAGACTAAACCAAGTCTTGGAGGATATTTTGAGAGCCTATTGTAATAGAGAGCCAAAAAAGTAGATCGAGAACCTACCATTGGTAGAATATGCCTACAATGCTTCCTTCCAATAAAGCATTGGAATGATACCCTTCCAAGCACTTTATGGGCAAGAGTGCTTATCACCTCTTAACTTATCCAATCCATCCATAAAATCATAAGCCTAAAAATGATGTTAGATGATGTGCAAGAGCAAGTCAAGGCAATCCAATAGGACATAAAGGTTGTGCAAGATTGACAAAAGACCTACACTTACCCAAAAAGAACGAACCGAATCTTTAAGGAAGGTGACATGGTTTTCCTAAGGGTTTGACCCAAGAAAGGGAGCCCCTATCTCTTTGGAAACTCAAAAGGTTAAGTCCTAGATACTGTGGACCATATAAGACCATAAAATGTCTTAGAAATCATGTATATAAACTCACATGATCCCCTCATCTTAAGATCCGCAATGTATTTCATATTAGTCTACTCAAATCCTATGTTCCCAATCTCAAACACATCCTTGATTATGAATAACTTGTCATTTCAACTCAAAGAATCCTTGAAGTCCAACCTAATAGGATTTTAGAAATTAGGGAAAAGCCCTTGAGGAATTATACATTATGAGAATATTTAATTTAATGGAAGGAGTTCCCAAAAGATGATGCAACCTGGATAGAGGAATCTATCACTTTGAAAGAATGCCCTGAGTTTCTCTCAAGATGAGGACATCTCGATTTCTCGAAGGGGAAGAGACTATGACATACAAAAAAAAATTACACGGGAATATACTTAATTCATTATCCAAAAATGACTAAAATAACTCCGTTAATGTTTTTTAAGATCAAAATGGATTTTCAAGAAATTAATCAATTTTTTTTACTAATTTAGATGAATTAATTTAATTTTTTCAAAGATTTATTCTTGAAAATTCACATACCAAAACCTAAATTCTCAATTTATTTTATTAGCTAAGAAACCTTTTATAAATTTTTTACTTTTTTAAAAATTATTTTAATTCTTAATAGATTTTTTTAAAAATAATTGATTTTAGACTTAATTTAATTCTAAATTTTGGACTTAACTTAAATTTTTGGTAGGGATTTTAGACTTTTTTGAATTTTTTTACTACAAAAAAATCCCTAAACTATTCTTAATAATCTCCTACATTTTTCATAATTTTCAAAAAAAATTACACACACAAACACATACAAAGAAAATTTAATTAATGTTAAAAAAAGAGATATTTAAAAAAGTTCTTTAATCTTAGGGTAGGGATAGAAGAGGATGAGGAGGTGTCATGAAGTAGCACTGTCACGCTACTCTTCCTCCCCCCCCCCCCCCCCCCCCCCAACCAAATCCTCAGGTCCCTAGATTTTATTAAGGAAAAAAACAAAACAAAAAATTACTTTCTTCCTTCCAAAAACTCAACTAAAACTAAAATTTTATTTCTCATATAAAATTTTAAGAACTCTTTTTATAATAAAACAAAATTAGTTTCCTCCTTCCAAAAACTCAACCCATAAAAAGATGAAAATCCACTCCCCCCCCCTCCCCGGCCCCAACTATATAAAAGAGGGCCCCTCTTCTCATTTCCAACACACAAGGATAACAAATCCACTCTTGTGAGTGAGTGAGGGAGCAATAATCTCAATTTAGAGGTAAGTAAACCATACATGAAGAAGCTAAAGGTTGTTCACACATTGTCCCCATCTCGAAATTCCTTCTTTTCTTATTCTTCTTATCCATAATGGCCCCTCGGAGACATATCGACATAGTGAGATCCTCGAGCAACCATAATGTGGAAAATCTAGCTATTAATACGGCCAAGGTATAATGTTTAATTATTTATTATTATTAAAATGGAAAAAACAGTGTAAAGTTATATTTAAAAATTAGGATGAGAATTAAAAGTATTCTTATTATTCATTAGAAATTAGGTTTGTATTAACTTCAAAAGTAAAAACTCCTTTAAAATTTAAAATAAATCATTATCTTGTTCTTATAGTATATTATATTTTAAAAAATAAAAATGTAATTAAATTAATATTAATATTCTAAGAAAATTAAAATAGAAAAATAAATTGGATTAAAAATTAAATTTATTTAAGTATGACTAGAAATATTAGTTTTGTGGAATTTTGATTCAAAAATTTAGTTAAAGTTTCTTGAAATACTTAGAATCACCATGAATTGGCATGAAAATCTTATTAACACCTAAGTTAGGCAATTTTAATAAATATTATTAATCATAAGATTAGTTTTTTTAGTAAATTAAAAATTAAAGTTTTTCATTATTTAATTACTCGCATAAATTAAGGCAATACCTCAAGTTACTGAAAATTATACTCCTTTTACAAGGAAAAGTTAATTTAGATCTAAGTACTTAAATAAGGTGTGTTCACATGCATGAAACTAAAAATACATTCACTAAGGGCATTCACATGTATTGAGAATAATTGGGTTATGCCCACAAATGGATAAATATAAAATAAGGTGTGTTCACACATACAAGAAAAAATTTATAATACTCAATTTCTTTCTAAAAAAGGTGTGTTTAGATGCACCAAAAAAAAGTGTAAAGACACGAGATGAACTTTGCATTGTGAATTCACAAAAAAAAACTATTTTTAGCATTGTTTTGAAAAGATTGATGGTAGAAAAAGTAGCAATTGATTATGATTGCCTTAAAATGTGATTGGAAATTATACCAATTATGTCAATGGCTTGAGCAGCTAAATGGGAATGAGGTGTATTGCCATCCCCAAGGCTACCTTGGTTACTCTTCACTTGGAGTTCTTGTATACTTCCTAATGTAGCTGACTGTCGCTACGTTGGTTTTGGTCTTTTGTATAGAAAGATTCACCCTTATGGTGGGCAAGAACCAATGAGGCTTTGGTTTGAGTTGTAATCTTTGTCTCGACAAGCCTAATGTAGCTCAAAGGCCCAAGATGAACAAAGTAAGGGTGGTAATCTAGTTTATGGATTGGTTCACTCTTGTAGTAGTTGTATGTATGGGAATTAAAAAATCAAGATAGTTGTTTTTAAATGAATGGCTTAGTGTTCGTAAACTAAGGACATGACAAGGAACCAAGTGCAAACATTAATGAAGAAAGTTGTTTTTATATGTTATAAATAATGTGGTAGCATGTTGCTGAAATATACATCAAAGGGAAGTGTGTGGACAATTTCCCCCAATGAAATCGCCCTATGGCTGGGTGGACACAATTAGCCTAGTGGCTTTTCCCAAACTTAGAATAATGATTATTAAATCAAGACCTTCCTATGAGTCTTGGTTGCCACATGGCAAAGTTGTTGGCTAACAGAGGCTCACATGTGTGAGGACCTAATACAATGGCATTCATTTTTACCATATCTGGCTTTATCTCCTTCGCTTCTGATGCTCCACCCTGTCGTCTTGCCTTGTTTCCTTTTTTCCTTCCTTACTCCGTAGTACCCACATGAAAGGCTTTGAATTTCTTGCAAGTTCTTCCATAGGATTGTCAACACCTCAAAAGGCTAACAAAGAATTCTTCCAACCAAAAGCTTCTAAGGATTCCTCTCTCTAGATTTAGTATCTCCCATGAAGATATTGAATTTAAATGCATATTTACTTTTCAAGTTTTCTTGACATTTACGTTTCAAGAGTATTTCACAATTTCAAAACCACACAAGCTTTTCAAGTTTTCTTGACATTTACTTTTCAAGAGTATTTCACAATTTCAAAACCACACAAGCTTGCCAAGTTTGCTTGTCCACTTCACATCTCCATAAATCTATTTGAAATCACATTGCTGCTAGGATTTGTCACAGCACTTGTTTATAACCCTAGTTTCCATTCACATGGACCCAAAACTATGGTGCATAGGGAGTCAATTTTGCACTACTAGATTGCCTCCCTATGCACCGTAGAGTCCAAGTTCCATGCTTTTCATATTCTCTTAAATTTCTGTCTTAATTATATAAGCTTACACTTTCCAGCTTCCAAGTTCCATGCTTTTCATATTCTCTTAAATTTCTGTCTTAATTATATAAGCTTACACTTTCCAGCTTCCCTTGTTGTTTTGTAGACCCATGGGATATATTAAGTCCAATGGCAAAAGTGAGGTTTGCATCAAAAAAGGTTCCCAAGATGCTAGTTAACAAAGCAGCACACTAAGGCTACAAGAGATGAATCACTGGTAGAAGAGGCACATGGCTAACCAACCACTGATAGTAGGGATCCTCCATGCTCCAACATACCTTCATTGGTCAAGTCCCATAAATCTAGGAGCTTTGGCAAGGGCAAGCAAGGGGACTTTTCCCATGCATTGTCTAGCTTTGCAAAAGAAAAGGGACAAAAGTCTTTGAAGAAGTCAAATAGCATATGAATGCACTTAGAGAAGTCAAAAAGGTTCAAAAATATTTTGACATGCTGATTCCTAAATATCATTTCATGATGCTTGTCAAAGATATTTGTAATAGGTATGGTCTTAATATCAAGTGCCAAAGTACTATATTAGCTTACCTTCAAGATTCTACAAAAGACTCTTGGTTGACTTCCCCCAAGTCAACTATGTGTGTTTTTCCCGTGACCATAGGTAACAATGATGCACAAGGATGTGCATACTACAAAAATGATAAGGTACAAGTGTAACGAGTTTCTTATCCTTTCACACACAACTAATAGAAAAGCCTATGAGTTTTGGAATATTCCTTCTACAAGAAGGCCAAAAGAGTCCAAGGCATCCATGGAGACAAATGTCCACATTGAAGAGCTAATAGGAAGCAAAAGTCTAGAAACAGTTGAAACGGATAAAGAAAAGGAGGTTGAGAAGTGAAAACAAAAGGCTATGCAAGAGGAGGATTCCAAGAAGAGAGATGAGAGAGAAAGAGAGGAAGAAAACATTTTCAACATGCTAGTGGATGCAAAGAAAGAGAATGCTAGGAGGCTCAAGAAAGTATATGTCTGGCCTTCTTTCGTTTTTCCAAGCTGAAGTCAACATGTTTAAACCTAATACCATTGGATGAGGCTATCTCTTTGGTGCATGACGTCGAAAAGAAACAAACTAAAGATCGATGATAACTTCTAGCTTCCACAGTGAATAATATGGATAACAACATTCCTTTTTTTAATTCTTTTCATGCTTCGAACTTTCAATTTAGAAAGAATCATTCTAATCGTTGATGGGATGAGAAATTTTTATAATAATGCAAGCTAATCTAATCGTAAAATTTCTCTTTTGTCTACTAATAAGCCATCTGAGCCTAAAAATGTTAATCCAAGTGTCTCAAATACCAATTCCAAAAATGCAATTTGTTACAAATATAATTACTCTAGTCATATTGTGAGTTGTTGTCCTATGGGAAACACTCGATTGAAAAAAGCCCACTACATACTTAAATTATCTTGGAGTTGATGAATCAACTGAGGAACCTTCAAGCAATACCAGATTTTGATGAAGCCACGCTTATGGGAGAAAACTCTAACGACATTGATAAACCTGCTAGTAAAATTTCTATCAATGCTTTATTAAAAATGAGATGTAAAATCCATAATTATGAAGTGACTGTTTTACATGGTGACAGAAGTATGCATGACTTGTTTCAAAAAAGATAGTCAGAGAATTGCAACTTAAAACTGTTCCATCTACTTATAAAATTAAGGCTGCATTCTTAGGGCAAGGATATAATGGAACTAAAGAAGTACATGGGTTAGAAATTTGTAATAGACCTTATAGAGAAAAATGAACTTTTCTAGTAGCACCTTTGTAATCTGTTGATGTAATTTTAGGTATGCCTTGGCGGCATCAATTTAATCCTAATATTGATTATGACACGCATTCGATGCATATACAACATAAAGGTAAACTTCTTTTTCTTGAAGGACTAACATACATTGAGTTATATCCATTAAGTAGTCATACTCAAGTGAAGCATGGCATTAAAAAATAATCAAAAGCTTTTTTCCTATTACTTAATAAAGTCGTAAGCTGATAATTCTAAATTGACCATAAGATAGAAATTTAATAATAATAATAATTATTATTCTTTTTCTTTTGATTTGCCTCTTCAACTTCCTCCATCACGATCCAAGGATCATCAAATTGACCTTCTACTTGGTAGTCAATCTCCCTATAAAGCTCCTTATCACCATAATCAAGTAGAGAAAAAAGAAATCAAAAAACAAGTTGAAAACTTATTAAATAGAAAATTAATCTGACCTAGTAGTATACCTTTTGGAGATCCTATTCTTTTAGTAAAGGAAAAAATCAAACCTTTTGAATGTGCATAGACTATAGAGCTCTAAATAAAATTACTATTAAAAACTGATATCCAATTCCTTGTGTGGATGATTTGTTGGACAATTTGCAAGGTGCTATTGTGTATAACAAAATTGACTTTAAGTCTGGTTATCATCAAGTATGCATGGCTACCCCTGACATTTACAAAACTGCCTTTAGGACCTAATTTGGGCATTATGAAATTTTAGTAATGCCCTTCGGTCTTACTAATGCACTTGCCACAATGATAAATCAAATCTTTCTAAATTTTCAACATTGTGTTATAGTCTTTTTCAATGATATTCTTGTGTTTAGTAAAACTAAAAGGGAACATGAACATCACTTATCTTTAGTCTTTGGCTTACTAAAACAAAATCATCTTTTTGCTAACCTAAAAAATAGCACTTTCCTTTAACAAAAAATTGAATATTTAGGTTATATTGTGTCTGCTAAAGGAATTCAAGTTGATCCATGTAAAACTGAGGCTATTAATACATGGCCTACATCCAAAAATGTGCATGAATTCCACTCATTTTTAGGGCTAGCTAGTTTTTATTGTAAATTTATTAGAAACTTTTTATTACTTGCTTTGCCATTATTGATACTAATTACATGACCACCCGCATCGGCAATACTTATCCTCACTATCTTGTAAAATTTCAAAACCATCTTGTTGAGGAAGCTCAATGGATGACTACTCGTGCTTTGTGTGATTATTTGCATTTATTGACTCCACATCCTGCCAACAACAATTGAGGACAATTGTTATCCCACCCTGGGAATATATTGCCAAGTGTGGCACCTACATGAGGATGAGTGCCTTCAATGGTTCTCTTCCATTGTGTGTATGTTGACTGGATGAGTGCGTTAAATGGTTCTCCATTAAGGTGGGGCACATTTCCAAGAGCGAATCTTAGGCAAAAGGTTGATGGGGATGCCTATCCTTTCTGAGCATGAGACTTGTAAGTATGAACGTGAGTGAAGCTGTACGTGGGTGATGCCACAATATTCATATCTCGTGTTAATGTCTATGTGAATTGATTATTTAATGGAATTCCAATGATTAATTGATTTATTATGGTTAGCTATATTTATTTAGTTAATTATTTTTTAAACATGATTTTCTAAATTTTTGAATTAGACACTTGTGACAAGCGCAATTTATTCCAAAGACTTCTTCATTAAATTATTTAAATAAGATGCACCACTGTTTATTCCAAGACATGCACATCCTCTTTGTAAACACTTATTGATATTTGAGACTTTAGGAGACATATTGCAAATAATTTGAAAATATTTTATGGCTTTCAGCAGTTGTGGGTTGTGCAACTGATTGTAACCATTGATTCAGTTAACTCAAACTCTATTGCAAAAAGAGTGATTGTAAAGGGCTTGTCAAAGCAAGATTTACTTTAATATTATAAATACAATATGGAGGAGATACTCACTCCATATATGGGGAAAATTTACACCCAATAGTGTGTCGCTCAAATTTAATTTACTCTTCTTTTAGTTTATTTTGAGTTTTATGAGTTGTGCTTTCAATTTTTATAAGAAAAGAGAGTAAGAGAAGGCTTCTTTGATTTGCTACTCACAAGTCTTGCATCTGATCTGCGCAACACCCACAATCTCAATCTAGCTCAATTCTAGTAAATAACTTCATCTCTCACTCCATTTTCACTTTACCTTCTTTGTCTGCCATAGCCAGCCAGTATCCTAGTCTCTTTGAGCTCCTGGATCTCTATGTACATGCCATATCTTTGCACGATTCCTTTTGGACACTTCCTTCCACGAGTTCTAGCACAACTCTCTATCACATCGCAGTCCAACGTTAAGCTACATCCACTCTAGCATTGCATGTTTTTCTCATTGCTGTCCATCTTTGTGCTCCCTATGGTCGTATGATCAATGCTGCATGGACATGTGATTCATCTTGTGAAGATGGGGCTTTTGAAGCCCACTACATGAGTCTTCCCCCCATCGAATATTTATTAGTCTCGTTGCATCTACGAGCTGCTACAATTGAAATATCAGACCCCTGTCCTAGAAATCCTAGAATCCACCATAACCACTTTCATTAAAGCTCATATTTCACTTCATTTTCTCACTCCTCTCTCAGCTTACTCAAGTGTCTTTCACTCTAATCTAAGACTAAACTTAGTTTCTAGCAAGATTTACACTTCAAATCAACAAGGAGGGGAGACATCAATAACAACATCAAGCTTCAAGCATAGTATCTCTTGATACTCTAGTGTTATTTGACTCTATTGGTCTTGTGTCTCTTGACACAATCACTCTCAACACTTCTGTTGGTTTGGCCTCATTCATTTGATGCTAATTCTTGGTCATGCCAATGACAAACAAGAAGGTCTTAATGTTGAAGCTCTTCAACTTGAAGATGAAGAGTAACATGACTCTTGTTGCTCACTTACACTACATGGAAAGATTATTTGCTCAACTTGTAGAAATGGACGAAGTTTCTTACATCCAAGCACAATCAATGATTCTATCTAAAGATTTTGAAGATGTCTTAGCCACCATGGTCATCATGCAAAGCTCGAAACTTGTGACCTCTTTGTTTGAGGGGGACCAAAAGATAAAAGACAAAGAAGAAGTGAGCAAAGTGGAGAGCATCAAAGTGAAGAAGGACAAGGAAAAGAAGATCTATATGTTGAAAGAAAATCACAAAAATCTTACAATGTCATATTTGAAAGAAGATCCGTTATGCTAAAAGAAAACCACAAGAGCCTATCGATCCTTGTCTTCAAATTTTACTAAACCTTTTTTAAGCCTTGTATGTACTTGCATTAATGCTCCAATCATAAACCTTGTACTCCTCATGTAACCTATGCACCATAGCCTCTACACACTTAGTGAGGCCTTGTAACAGCCCTTGGATGTTTTGCCATGTTTGTGGTATGCCCAGCAAGGTTCTACTCACAACAACCTCTGTATACTCAGTGCTTTTCATGATTGCAATTGAGGAGGGGTGTTGAGAAATATGCAATCACACCCATATATGCCTCTTTGTATGGAACAACTAGGCAAGGAACATGTAGCTCAATCTAGGAAGAGTTTCCTTTATCCCATAGCCACAGTGGAGAAAAGTGGTACCATCCTACAACTATAAAAGAATGTACTTGACAATCATTTGAAGATGAATGCTTTGTACTTTTAGTCTTGTCCATGTCTACTCAAGATTGAGTCCAAGCTAATCTATCTTGGAACCTAATTCAGTTGAGTAAGAGCCTTGTCCAATTATTAGTCATTATGCTTCTTGTCACACTGATTTTCACCCTCCATAGCTAGCCTTGCTCAAGATCCGTGTTTCTTAACACTTCCAAAAAATACACAAGAATGTGGAAGGTTGGAAGAGCTTTCTTTACTTGATCTCAATGGATTGACAAATTGGGATAATCAGAATGATGAAACTATCCAAGGCTTCAGGTTAAAGATTATCAAATATATTCAAATTTCTATCAAGATTAGGAAAATATCAAAGAGAGTAAGTTTATCTTGATGTATCCCAATTTATGTTTTTGGATCAATCTTTCAAGAAATAGGTTTGTAAAGAACAAAAATAAAGTGGTTGGATAGAAAATATTCAGCCAAAATATTTATTTTAATATTTGAAGTAGATTAGAAGTCAATGGAAAAGGTGCACAAGGGTTATTTTCTCTCTATAAATGTTCAGAGGATCTTGTTACCTTATCATACAACATTTCAATGCAAACACTACGACTTGCTTTCCAGCACAAAAGATGGAACAAGATAAACAATGCATGGATACCTTTGGACTTTGAGAAAAGTAATTATCACATTAGTATGACTATGGAGGATGATTATCTAAAGTATGTATCAATGAATAAGGAATGTACATTAGTAGATGCTAGAGAAGCCCTTCAAAGTCTATCTACAACCATGGATATGAGATCCCAATTTAAGATTAATGCTGAATTTATTGTAAAGAAGGGTAGAAAAAGGACACACATGTGATGAGCAGCCCTAGGAGGGCATTGCAAGATTTTCATGAAAGGTGAGAAGGATTGAAGCTTGCATGCGAGCTATGGCGGGAGAGCAAGAGAGAGACAAGAAATGGGAACTCCAACAGTCACAATGTGTGACCGGGCCTTCCTTTATTCAAACTGTCACTAAAAGAATAAAGAATAAAGTGACGTGACGGGCGCTCGCCACCTGCAGTGTGCAGTGGCGGGTACTGTCAGTGTAGTAATACACGGGGCGGCACGGCGGAGGCGCCTTTACGCCCAACAACACCTCCCACTTAAAGGCGAATCTGCCCTAGTGAGAGAGAAAAGAAAAAGAAAAGACAGTACAAATGTACATAGGTACAAGGGATGAGGAAAGGCGACATCTCATCCAACGCCCATCAACCTCCTGAGGAAGGCAAAGCGCTCAGTAGTGAGGCTCTTCGTGAGCAGATCTGCAGGATTCTCATCAGTGGAGATCTTGACAAGGTCTTGACAAGGTCAACAGACCTGTCCTCCATGACACCACGTATGAAGTGATACCTCACCTCAATGTGTTTCGTCTTCGCATGGAAGACCGGATTCTTAGCCAACTGAATGGCACTCATAGAATCCGAATGCAGTGTAGGTGTAGCATCAATCCCAAGGTCAACAACTATACGGCCTAACCATATGGCCTCCTTGCAAGCCTCAATGGCTGCAACATACTCGGCCTCAGTGGTAGACAAAGCCGTACACTTCTGAACCCTGGACATCCAAGAGACAGCCCCTCTAGCATAGGTGAATACATAGCCAGAAGTGGACTTCCTACTATCTGCATGTCCTGCATAATCGGAGTCAGTGTACCCCACGACCCCTGTATCGTGGCTGCCATAGCAAATACACATATCTGTTGTGCCCTTCAGGTACCTCATGATACCCTTCACGGCATCCCAATGTCTGCTGCCAGGTGTAGCCATATAGCATGCCACAACACCAACTGCATGCGCAATATCTGGACGAGTGGCTATCATGGCATACATCAAATTGCCCACGGCTGAAGCATAAGGGATCTTGGCCATCTCGGCCCTCTGCTCATCTGTCTGCGGACAATTGGCCTGTGATATCTTCACATAAGAAGGTAATGGACAGCCAATAGGCTTTATGTCCTGCATGCGGAAGCGCTCAAGGACTTTATGAATGTACTCCCGCTGTGAGAGATACAAAAGTCCCTGATGCCTATCGCGCTTAATGCGCATCCCAAGTATATGTGAGGCCTGTCCCAAATCCTTCATCTCAAAGCTCTTCTTCAACTGAGATTTAAGAGCATCTAGCTCATCATGAGCTTTCCTTGCTATCAGTATAATATAGAGTACCAAGATAAGCAAACTGCCATCACAGGCTTTCTTCGTGTAAAGACACGGATCCATAGCACTCCTATTGTAGCCCTGTGACTGCATAAAGGCATCAAACTTATGATACCATTCCCTAGGTGCCTGCTTCAAGCCATACAAGCTCTTCTTCAACTTGCACACTAGGTGCTCCCTGCCAGGTTCTGCAAAGCCCTTAGGCTGATCCATATAGATCTCATCATGCAAGTCCCCATGTAGAAAAGCCATCTTGACATCCATCTGATATAGATCTAAGTCAAGCTGTGCAACCAAAGCCAACACTAAGCACAGGGTGGTCATCTTAACCACAGGAGAGAAGACCTCATCAAAGTCCACACCATGTTCCTGCTTAAAACCCTTTGCTACCAATCTAGCCTTGTATGTCGGCTTGGGGTGTCCAGGGGTACTTTTCAGCTTGTACACCCACTTGCATGGCAAAGCCTTCTTGCCCTTAGGCAAGGCAACCAAATCCCAAGTCTCATTCTTATGTAGGGAGTCTATCTCAGACTGCATAGCCCTCTCCCAGGAGTGACTGTCACCCCTGCGCATAGCCTCATCATAAGTGAAAGGCTCTCCTGCATCTGTAACCAAAACATAATGCATAGAGGGCTGAAATCTGTCAGGTGGACGTCTGTCTCTAGTAGACCGTCTCACCGCAGGCTCTACTGCCTGTCTAACTGCCTGTCCAACACCCTGGCCCTGTGGAGGAACTGCTACAGGCTGTACTACTGGCTGTGCTGGAGCTCTAGGCTCCTCCTGAAAGATCACTCTGCGGATCTCAACCACCTTCTCAGGCTGCCTGTGCATCTTGTCTTCATGGAAGACGACATCATGGCTTCGTACTATTTTCCGTGCCTGCGGATCCCATAGGCGATAGCCCATCTCTCCTGACTCACCATAGCCAAGGAATATGCATTTAATGCTCTTTGGATCCAATTTGCTCCTCTTGTCCTTGGGCACATGGCAAAATGCCTCACATCCAAAGACACGGAGATGCGCATAAGAGGGTGGCTTACCAGCCCAAACTTCCTTTGCAACCTGGAAATCCAATCCACTGGAAGGCGATCAGTTTATGACATGCACTGCCGTACTAACTGCCTCAGCCCAAAAACTCTGGGGTGGGGTGTAAGGGGCGGTCAACTGACGCTTAATACCCCTGTCATCACAAAACTGCTCAAAAGCATGCGAGACATATTCTCCCCCATTATCTGTCCTAAGGCATTTCAGCCTATACCCAGTCTGGTTCTCAACAAGAGCAAGCCATCTCTGAAAAACTGCCAAGACATCGAACTTCTGCTTTATGGGATAAGCCCACACTTTCCTAGAAAAATCATCAATGAAGGTAACGTACTTCGCGCCACCCATAGACATGCAAGGCATAGGCCCACAAACATCAGAATGCACCAATGCCAAGGGCTCACTCATGCGTGGCCTACCCGATTTCTTATGCGTAGACCTATTCTGCTTACCATAAAGACAATGATCACACGAGTCAGAACATGCATAATCCAAAGGCGGAAGATACTGCAAACCAGATAACATTTTCATTCCCTTCAAAGACATGTGCCCTAAACGAGCATGCCAAAGTGATACATGTGGGATAGAACCCACTGCCAAAACATGGTCAACTGAGGACCCAGATACAACAAGAGGATAGAGGCTGCCAGACTTGGCGCCTCTAGCAAGCACAAGTCTGCCACGAGTAATCTTCCAGGCAGAATCCCCAAAACATACATGAAATCCTGCATCATCCAGCTGTCCTGCAGACATAAGACTGCGCGTAAGCGCAGGTACATGACGTACATCCCTAAGCAAAAATGAACTGCCAGTGGAAAACTGCAACTGAATATCACCCATGCCCACAATGTCAAGAGACCTGTCGTCTCCAAGTCTGACTGAACCAGATATAGTGCGGTAAGAGTGGAACCACTCACGGTAAGGCGTCACATGGAAGGATGCTCCGGAATCCAATAACCAGCACTGTGCATACATACTAGATGTCTTAGTCAAGTGTGAAGCATCAGAAGAACTAGCTGCAAGTATAAACTCATCACCACCATCGGACTCCTCAGTCTGCGTGACATTAATTCCTCAATCTTGACGCTGGACTTCGCAGGTACTATGCTGCGATCAGAGGACTTCTCCTGCACTTTATCTTTCCCCTTATCCTTGCACTTCTCATTGCGCAACTCATGACACTGTGGTCTAATATGGCCCTTTTTCCCACAATGATGACAAGTGACATTTGCATTGCGCCCACGCGACTTACTACGCGACTTGCCACGAGATTTAGACCGACCCTTCTGCGAGTCACGACCACGGTTATTACCACGATCATTCCTGTCATTCCTGCCTCTAACTGTCAAAGCATGACTACCACGAGAGGCATCCAAGTTTTTGCGATTCACCTCTTCCTGAAGAAGAGCACTCTCAACATCTGCCAATTTTAGAGTAGCACTAGAGGCACAAAGAGCAGTACGGAAAACATCCCATGACTCATTCAGAGTCCCAAGCAGGAAAAGAGGAGTTACTTCCTCTCCAAAGGTGATATCCTGCAAAGTCAGGTTCTTCAGTATAGCATGGAACTGGCTCAAGTGAGCAGACATAGTCGCATTATCCTTCATGTGCAGATCCATAAGCTGCTTCAACCAGTACATCTGACTTGCCGGACTTTTCTTATCATAAAGATTCTTGATCTTATTCCATAGATCCCATGCACTCTGTGCTTCCTCAAATACATTATAATGTACCTGTTCAGTGAGAGACAATACAATCGTGGACTTGCATACCTCATCAAGTTCAAGCCAGTCGTCATTGTCCATAGTTTCAGGCTGCTCCCCACTCAACCGAAGTGGCTTAATATGATATTTCTGCACCAAGTCCTGTCAAATTTGACTCTTCCAATAAGAGTAGTTGGTACCATCCAACTTTGTAATGTTAAAGATGCACTATCATGCGAAGATGACGCCATTATGCAGGCTGGAAATGCCCAAACAGTCCAAAACTGCTTGTTGTTTTACTGCAGAAACTGCCAAAAATGACCAAAACGGGGTCCAAAGGGCGAGCAAAGTGTGCAAAAGTTGCTGCCCACTTAGTACTAGGTGCGGTACACCAAATCAGGATATTTCAGCATGAAAAGTACACCTCAGTCCACCAATAACTGCTTGCTGTAATAAATTGCAGGTATGCAGTCTAGAGAGCAAACTGTCCCAAAATAGGATCCAATGTCAAGCAAACAATGCTAGGTCCAAAGCCAGCATGAAATAGACATAAGCAAAGCCAATGACAGTGAAAAGAACATGAGCTCAACACCGAAGCATGTCAAAATAACATATGCCAGTGAAAGGCACACCCCCAGACACTCTAGGCAAAGTGTTCCTGTAACTACCAAAACCTGACACAAATAGGTGTCTGCTCAAAGAGAAAGATCCAAATATGAGACTCAGCTCATAAGAATCCTGTGAACCAAGAGTACATCAATGCATATCCATAAAGATTGGAGTATGATCCCAAATTCTCAATGCGTATGTAGCTGCTCAAGACATAAACTGCTCCAAATACATGTAAGTGCTCCAATGGCATGCAACTGTCAAAGGTCAAGCAAGCATGTAAAATGCTCCCACTAGCACAAAAGGCGTACAAAGCGAGCTCAGAAGCTCAAACAACCCAAGAGAAAGCACCAGTGATAAGTGATCCTGTCAATGCATCAAGCGCATCCAAGAGAGCATGACATACATGAAGCACAGGTCGTATTAACCATGAAGCAATACATAAGCCCAAATAAGCTCTCGGTCAACTCAATGACATCCAAATAGCAACCAAGTTCAGTGATCAAGTAAGCCGGGAATGCTCAAATACATCCAAATCCAAGCTCCAAATGTCGGTATGGCATACACGAACCAAATAGCATATGTCACGAACCAAAGCATGTAATGCAAAAGCCTAACTGTCAAGCAGAGACATGAGGCATAGGCGGTCCACGAGCATGCCAAGTCGGTCCAAATGCCAGTGAAGACGGAGCTAATGCAAAGCTCAAAAGCATCCCATAATCTCATACATATGCTCCTGTTGAGATATCGAGCTCCACTCGTGATACGCCAGGGTGACCATTGTGTATTTATGTCACCGACTTGTCAGTTGCAGATGCGGTTGGTACACCGCCCATGAATAATAGCCACATGATAGCTATCCTTATCTACTCTAGTTCGTGGCTCAGTTAGTATGCCACCTTAGTTAGTTGAGTTTGGTTTGAGACCCATATAGAGGGTTCTTCTATTTCTTTGTACTAGAGTTCTTTTGGCTTACACAACTAAGAAGAGGAAAACTGTTTTCAGCCTCCACCCTTGTGTGTCTTCCCCCATTGTGCAAGCAAGAAAGCTTCAAGCGAGACTCCTTCCTTCTCTCCCACAATCTTGACATGGTATCAGAGCCTTGTTCGTGGTAAGGAGCTCAAGAAAGCAAGCCAAGCTCGCGGTGGTCTGGTAAGAGGAGCAGCGTTGCTTTCATTTCCTGTTTTGGGAGCAGATCTCTGCAGGTAGCACAGCCGAAAATTGCAGGAGTGCATTGTCTCAGGTTGAGACGCCCTTCGCGGTGAAGCAAGAGGGCAGTATATGCTGCGGGAGAGGGCTTTAGCCCCTGGCGACCTTGTTTTTTTGATTTGAGGCCATTTCGGGGCCTGTTTTGCAGACGGAAGTTTTCTGCACGCACTCAAGAAAAGGCTCAGTTTTATGCTGTGCGACCACTGTTCTACAGGTCGGTGAAAAGTTACTGTAGAAATTGCATCGTATGCTTGTGCGCAGAGACATTGGGAGTTTCAGAATCATCCTTGGTTCCTGTTTATGCAAAATCGTCACTAGGAAGTGACTGTGTGGTCAAATACCACTTTCGCCAGTTTTGCAGATTTGCCCTTGTGAGGGTGAAGCTGTGTTTTTTGCAGTGACAGAATTTCTTGCAGTATTCTGTAATGGCGTCTGATTCTCTTTTACAGATTGTCACTGAAAAGCTTGACAAGAACAACTTCCAGGCATGGAAGTTTAGAATGACGAATTTCCTTATGGGAAAAGGATATTGGGAATTTGTTGCAGGAAATGAAGAAGAACCAGTTCTTCCTGATGTTCCCAATCAACAACAAATGCAGGCATTTAAAACATGGCATGAGAGAGCCAGGAAAGTTATGTATTGGCTGTCTATCAGTATTTCAGACTCTATGATTGTGCATATTCAGGATGCAAGTACGCCAAAGGAGGCATGGGATACTTTGTCAAAAATGTATAGCACAAATACGCAAGCCAGGAAAATGCAGCTCAAGCAAGAGTTGCATAATGTGCAAAGAGAAAGTATGAGCATCAACGACTACCACATGAGGGTGAAGAAGATTGCAGATGCACTTGCTTCCATTGGGTCGCCAGTGGAAGATGATGATTTAGTTTCCGTGACCTTGAATGGTCTAGGAAAGGATTATGCACAGTTTCGGACATCCATTTCAGTTCGTGAAAGATTTCCTGATTTTGAGGAGTTGATTGCTCTTCTAATTTCTGAGGAACAGAGAAATGGTGGTGTATCTTCTTCAGGAGGAACTTCAAAAGAAGCTGTCTTCTACTCAAATGCTGGAAGAGGTAGAGGCAGAGGTAGAGGAGGCCGATTTGGAGGCCGTGGTAGAAATCAGAGTATGCAGCAAACTCAAGAAAACCAGTCCTATGGAGGAGGACGTGGTAACTCTAGAGGCAGGGGGAGCCAAAGAGGTCGTGGTGGATGGCAAAGAGGCCAAAATGCAAACAGTAATGTTGAATGCTACTATTGTGGTAAAATGGGTCATATGGCTAAAGACTGCTATAAAAAGCAGAATGACATCATGAATGGAAAACTGCAACAAGGGAATTATGCATCTTCTAGCAGACAGGGTGATGACAGAAATGAGCATTTGTTCATGGTGCAGCACATGAACAATTCTGTGACAAGTGCAAAAGAAAGAAATGATGTATGGTATGTTGACTCAGGTGCATCAAACCACATGACAGGTCATGCAGAATGGATGGAGGATGCAAGGGAAATGGAAAAACCAGGATTTGTGGAGACTGGTGATGATACTACACATCCTATTGTGCAGATTGGAAAAATTCCTTTGTCTATGCAGGATGGGAAGAAGAAATACCTGTCCGATGTATTTCATGTCCCGAATATCACCAAGAATCTGGTTTCTGTTGGTCAAATGGTTGAACAGGGCTTGCAGGTCAGATTTAATCCTCATGGATGCTTTGTTGAGGATATGAAAAATAAAGGTCGCTTGATAGCAAAAGGAAAGAAGAAGGGCAGAATGTTTACATTGGATGCAGACATGTCTGAATTGAGTGCAGCAATGTTTGCACATGGGACCGGTGTAGTTGCAGATATTGATATCTGGCATAAACGCATTGGTCATGTTAATGTACAGCGACTTAAATCAATGCAGGCCCAAAACATTGTTGCAGGATTGCCTAAGTTCAAGGTTGCAGAAATGCATAAGGTATGTGAAGCCTGTCAGTTTGGAAAACAGGCAAGGAAACCATTTCCTAGACATGTTCAAGAGAGTGAGAAGCCATTGGAATTAATACACTCTGATGTGTGGACAACTAAAGCTGCATCTCTTGGAGGCTGTCATTATTTTGTCAGTTTTATTGATGACTATAGCAGAAAAGTTTGGGTGTATTTTATGAAAAAGAAAAGTGAAGTTTTTGGGCATTTCAAAACTCTTAAAGCTATGGTTGAAAAAGAAACAGGCTTGCAGATAAAATGCCTAAGGTCAGATGGAGGGGGAGAGTACCTCTCAAATGAGTTTGCAAAGTTCTTGCAGGAGCATGGCATAAAGCAGCAACATTCATGCAGTTATACCCCACAACAAAATGGAATTGCAGAAAGAAAAAACAGGCATATTGGAGAGGTATCTCGTGCCATGCTCAATGAAAAAGACTTGCCAGATTTTTATTGGGCTGAAGCAGTTGCTACAGCAGTCTACATAATGAACAGGACTCCCACTACAGCAATACATGGAATGACTCCAGAGGAGAGGTATACTGGTAGGAAACCAGATATTTCTCATTTGAAAATTTTTGGTTGCATTGCCTATGTACATGTGCCAGATGAGTTGAGATCCAAGTTGGATCCAAAAGCTGAGAAGTGCATCTTTATTGGTTACTCTCTGCAGCAAAAAGGGTATAGATGCTATAACCCTTCTACTCGTAAGTTTACAGTGAGCAGAGATGTTGTTTTTGATGAGATGAGTAGTTGGTATAAACCAGTAAATGTGATTGATGATGTAGATGCACAAAATGGTAATGCTGCACAGAATTCACAGCAGCAGTCACAAAACATTAGTGGACCTGGAACGTCCTCTAGCACTGGTTCACATTCTTCGCCATGGACAGGCAGATTGAGATCAGGAGATTCTTCTCAAAGTAATGCAGATAGTGGTATGCAGGTATCACGAAAAGGAAAAGAGAAGGTTGATCAGCCCATGTTTGATGTGAATGCAGGTCACTCTTATGTGGATGGTGAATCCAGTGGCTCAGAACAGAGCATTGATGATGAGTTGGGTATTCCTTCTATTGTTACACCTGGAGTAAGGAAGACCAGGGATGTTTTGAGAGCACCTGGGAGTGAACCTACTTTGCGCAGGTCTACAAGAGCTAGGTATCCTGTGGATAGGCTGAAATATGATGGATTTACAGCCATTCACTATGCATATATGGTCAAAGTGATACAGGAACCAGAACCCACATCTTTTGAGCAAGCCATGGGAAAAGAAAAATGGGAGAAAGCCATGGATGAAGAAATGGATGCCTTGGAAGCAAATGCTACATGGGAGTTAGTACCTTTGCCTAAAGGTAAGAATGCAATTGGCTGTAAGTGGGTTTATAAGGTGAAGCACAATGCTGATGGTTCTGTGAACAGATACAAGGCAAGATTAGTAGTCAAGGGGTATGCACAAACATATGGCATTGACTATGAAGAAACATTTAGTCCGGTTGCAAGGATGGCAACCGTAAGAGCAGTCATTGCTATGGCTGCATCAAAGGGATGGTCTTTACATCAGATGGATGTAAAGAATGCCTTCTTGCATGGTGATTTGCAAGAAGAGGTCTATATGGAGCAGCCACCAGGTTATGTGCATGCTGTTCATCCTGAGTTTGTTTGCAGGTTGAAGAAAGCCTTGTATGGCTTGAAGCAAGCACCTAGAGCATGGTCTGACAAGATAGGACAGTATCTTGTCACTATTGGCTTTCAGATTTCCAAGGCAGATTTCTCACTTTATGTGAGAAAAACAGAGAAAGGTATTATGCTGCTTGTCATTTATGTTGATGATTTGATTATGACAGGTGACAGTGATGAAGATATCCTTCATGTGAAAATGCTATTGAAGCAGAAGTTTGAGATGAAGGATTTGGGAGAGCTGCGTTATTTCTTGGGCATTGAGGTGATTAGATCACCAAGTGGGATACAGCTTTCGCAGAGGCAGTATGGATTGGACATGCTGTCCAAATATGGGATGACAGGCTGTAAGCCTATTTCAGTTCCTTTGGAGCAAAATGTGAAGCTGAGCACAGATGCAGGTGAGCTTCTAGAAGACCCTACTATGTACAGACGCATAGTAGGAAGTTTGATTTATATGACTATTACCAGGCCAGATTTGAGCTATGCTGTTGGATTGGTAAGTCAGTTTATGCAGGCTCCAAGGAAACCACATTTGGATGCGGCTAGACGCATACTTAGGTATGTGAAGTCCACATTGCAGTATGGACTATTTTATGAGAGTGGGGTTCAGATACAGTTGCATGGATACACTGATGCTGATTGGGCTGGTAGTATTTCTGATAGACGATCTACCAGTGGATATGTATTCTCTTTTGGGAGTGCTGCAGTCACTTGGAGCAGCAAGAAACAGCCTACAGTTGCCTTGTCGAGCACAGAGGCTGAGTACAGGGGTGCAGCAATGGCTGCATGTGAGGTAGCTTGGTTGCATAAGCTACTTTATGATATGCATCAGTCTACAGATGGGCCAGTTGTCATTTATTGTGACAACATGAGTAGTATACACTTGGCAAATAACCCAGTCTATCATGCTAGAACAAAGCACATTGAGGTGCATTATCACTATGTGCGAGAGAGGGTTTTACTAGGTCTTATTGATCTAGTTTATGTCAGCACAGAGGATCAGGTAGCTGACATATTCACGAAGGCATTGGGCGCAGAGAAGCTGCGCAAGTTCAGAGACCTGCTTGGTGTGCAGGAATTGGGATTGAGCTCGAGGGGGAGTGTTGAGATATCGAGCTCCACTCGTGATACGCCAGGGTGACCATTGTGTATTTATGTCACCGACTTGTCAGTTGCAGATGCGGTTGGTACACCGCCCATGAATAATAGCCACATGATAGCTATCCTTATCTACTCTAGTTCGTGGCTCAGTTAGTATGCCACCTTAGTTAGTTGAGTTTGGTTTGAGACCCATATAGAGGGTTCTTCTATTTCTTTGTACTAGAGTTCTTTTGGCTTACACAACTAAGAAGAGGAAAACTGTTTTCAGCCTCCACCCTTGTGTGTCTTCCCCCATTGTGCAAGCAAGAAAGCTTCAAGCGAGACTCCTTCCTTCTCTCCCACAATCTTGACAGCTCCAAGCCGTCCCCAAATGTCAGAGACATCATGCCAAAGCTCAAAGCATACATCCGGTATCGGTAGGTAAGTGCCAAAGCCTGTAAAGTACCTTCATCCCACTGTTATTCCAGCATGTATTTACTGTTCTAAACAGTAGATTTCAGCCCCGAATTCAAGCCAAAATCATGGTCAAACCAAATGCATACATCCCCAATACATTCGGGTAGGAAGTAGACCGCATACGGGCATCAAATAAGGTAACCGGAGTAGAGTATAAGCATCAAATGCCAATGCCAAGTGTGGCTGCCCTGTTTCCAGCACTGTATAACAGTAAATAACAGTCCCAAATCAGCCAATATTTCAGGCCAAAATCATGGCATAATCATGTGCATACATTCCCAAGGCACTAGGCATCATGTAGACCGCATACGGGCATCAAATAGCACAACCAGAATGGAGTATAAGCAACAAATGCTAATGCCAATGGTGCTGCCCTATTTTCAGCCTGTTATGACAGTTTATGACAGTCCCAAATCTGAAGAGATCAGCCCCGAATGATCAAGACCAATGCCCAAAGCTTGAATGACATCAAACATGAAGTCTATAGCCCTCTTGATCAAGGTAGAGAGCAAGAAGCAATGGCCAAGTGTGGAGCTGAAGTAGATGAGTGCTCACAGCCTGGAAAAAAATGATGCAATCTGCCCTGTTGGTGTTGAACTTGCTGCTACTCCACATGGGCTGAAAAGGGGGTAATGGGGGGCTCAAGAAGGGCCTATCAAAGGCCTATGACAAGCCTCTTTGAGCCTTGATAGGTGTAAGGCACAATATGAGGGGAATAAGCTTCAAGGGTTTGAAGCCATGGCTGCCCTTGCTGTTTGCAACCTGTAGACTGAAATAAAACCCTGAAAGAATGATCAAATACCTCAGTATCAATGCCTTGAAGGTGCCTCAATAGGCTGGGAAGGTGCTCGGGAAGCCGGGGAGTGACGGGAGCTCGGGGAGATCGGATATGGCTACCGGGACGGAGATCCAATGCGTGAAGCGAGTCGATGCGAAGGTCGGGAAGCACCGAGTCGAGCTCGAGCAAGAGAATGCCAAGCTCTGATACCAGTTGAAAGGTGAGAAGGATCGAAGCTTGCATGCGAGCTATGGCGGGAGAGCAAGAGCAAGAAAGAGAGAGACAAGAAATGGGAACTCCAACAGTCACAATGTGTGACCGGGCCTTCCTTTATTCAAACTGTCACTAAAAGAATAAAGAATAAAGTGACGTGACGGGCGCCCGCCACCTGCAGTGTGCAGTGGCGGGTACTGTCAGTGTAATAATACACGGGGCGGCATGGCGGAGGTGCCTTTACCCCCAACATTTCAAAGCCTTAAACTTACTAATTCTCTCAAGTTTTCACCATGTGCCCTCTTATTGCTTTAGTCCATTTAATATTAGAATGATTAGAATGAGATACTTTCAACTATACATAACTAACTAAACTCATATTCTAAAAGAGATAGGATTCTCAAAACTAACAATTCACAAGGAAATAAGAAAAAATGATTAAAAATCATTAAGCATAAATTTATTTTTTTGTACACAAGAGGTTGCATATTTATACAATGATCTTTTTTATATATTTTCTTCTCTCTCAAACATCACTAGCTAGGGTATTCTTTGGTGTTCTAGGAGATACCTTAGTCTCTGCCTCCTTCCTTGGTGTCCTTCTACGAGACTTTCTAGGGGAGGCTTGGGGTTCACTCTCCTTCTATGAGATGTTTTCTAGGGCCCTCTGAGGGGTTTTCCTTGGGCTTATCCTTTAGGCTTCCCCCTTTGGAGTTTTCTACCTTGTCTCGACTTATATAGCCTTTGAGCCCATTTCTTCACCTTGTTTCTATTTTTTATTGGTTCTTTCTTGATTTGCACCCAACATTCCTCAATGATCCTATTCTCCTTGCCTTTTGGAGGGGCATTCTTAGTCTTGGCCGCATTTGACTTTTTGGCTATAATTGGCCTCTTAATTGCACTAGTGTTCTTAGATGCAGCTAGCTTCTTAGATATAGTTAGCTTCCTAGTTCTAATTGCCTTCTTGGCAACATCCTCTCTTTGGATTTATAAGAATCTAGGTTTGGAGAAAGTGGATCATGCTTGTCAAGAAGAACATTGATTACTTGAGCCCTTACTACAATGTGATTTGCAAAAGATAATTCAAATCATATTCAAAATTGACCTTGTATCAAGGATTATACTTCTTATGGGATAAGGAATGATGACATATAAGACTTCCTCGGGGTTTAATTCTTACAAGAAGAAATCTAAAGAATTTTCATTTGCCTTTGTTGAGACAAGAGGATCTACTAGAAATACCTTTTTGAGCTTGTCAAGTGGAAGTGTAATCTTTAGATGCCTTCAAACAAATATCAAAATTACATGAAGTGGGACTCAAGACTTGTATAATGTAATAAAAAACTACGTGTAAAAGCCCTCAACTCGTGAAAATCCTATTCAAAAGCAAAAAGGGCATAGCAAAGAGCAAAATGAGATCTCAACCCGGTGATGGCGTGTAGGAAGGATTTTGACATTGTTAGAATGTATCTTTGTAGTACGATCTAGGTCCTTTTTTGGTCTCAATTGTTCTCAAATAAACTTAAACAAGGTTAACACAACATTTGGGACATCTAAGGATGAGGAAAACTTATAATGTTCTTAAGGTTGTTATTCACAAAGTATTGTATTAGTGAGTTTATGGAACATAACAAAATGAAAATTTGGCATGCCTTAGCAACACCAGCATGGTTGTGTCATTGATCTCCTTACCTTTCCTATATGAAGGAATATGGTGTTCTTAGGGGAAATGGTTAGATGTTGTTAGCCTTGGAATACAACATCCACTACCACCTAGCCTCCCTGATATCTCATGGAAGAATGTAATTTGCAAATAAAAAATTAAACATTTTTCAATGAAGAATGAATAACATATAATTAGAGTAAATAATGTTATCAAATTTAGCATCCATGACACTAAATGTACTTTTGAATGACTCCAGTGAAACTTCCATTCCACATTTGTTGACGGAAATATATCTACACAAAGCACTCAAACTTAGTGTACAAGCTCTATGGAACAATAGAAACTTGTAACTCCAATGGCTACCATTCCACACTTGATGAAACACATATGTACAAAGTACTCAAACTTAGTATACAAGATTTGTTGGACAATAAAATTTAAAATAGAAAGACATAAAAATAATAATCTCACTTGAAAGATAAATTTTGTGGCCTTACAATTAGGTGTGAAGTATTGCTACTTTGAAGGTGCCAAGTGAAGATTCTTTGTAGTATACACGTGTTGAATTTGTACCTTTTGGTGAAAGCTTGCATTTTCTCTTTTCTATTTATTGATCTTGTTGGGGTAAAGGCCAATGTGGCCAGTCATCCATCTCACTAACCCTAACTACACACACACACACACACACACTCTCTCTCTCTCTCTCTCTCTCTCTCTCTCTCTCTCTCTCTCTCTCTCTCTCTCTCTCTCTCTCTCTCTCTCTCTCTCTCTCTCTCTCCACTATATATAGATTACTGGCCATTGGTAACCAATAATGGACTACTTAAAACAATAAAATTTAGGTTAGAACTTGTTTGAAATAGGTTACAAAATAGAGATCTCATAGTTTTGGAGGTTGTTGTTGGTTACTACTATAAGTAGCAAGTGTTACAGGAGTGGAGACTTTAATGTATATACTAAAGAAATTCTTGAGATACATAAATTTTCATATTGTCTGTGCATATTTTCTCGTGAATGAGTAAAAACATTGTTCTTTGATGTATTGATTTCAAGGAGATCAGGCTTCTAATGTACTTCTAACCACTTGGATGATGTTATGTTGCTATATATGTAAGAAAGCATTGATGCTATAGTACATTTTTTAATTATATACAATTATTTTCATTGTGTTTGGATAGTGATATATGCATTATTCTTTAGTAGTGGTTCATTTTCTAACGTCTCTTAGTTCTAGTTATACTAAGCAGGTATTGTAGAAAGTTTGCTAGTTTCACAATGCATTTTGTTGATGTTCTTATTAATATCACTTGACAGTTGGTTGCTATATCACATAAATAGTTTCATCGTCTACAATGGAAAGTGAACTATATAACATCAAGAATTTCGATGGTACTAACTTCAATTTATGTCAGGAGCAGATCCAAGATATCCTTATTCAAAAGAAGCAATAATGACCCATAAGATGTATAGATGAAAAACTAACAAACGTGTCTAAATATGATTTATTAGAGCTTGACACATTGGCCAAATCTACTATTGGGTTGCACTTGGTAGAACCTTTTTATTTTACAATTGAGAATAAGATCACTATGCATGTCTTATGAAAGAAGCTATGTGATACTTATGAGAAAGGAACTGCCTCTAACAAGGTGTCTCTCATGAAAAAGTTGTTTGAGTTGTAAGTAAAGGAGGGCTCTGATATCGCCTTCCACCTTAATGAATTCAATGTCATATACAATTAGATACATGCTCAAAAATTGAAGTTTGAATGTAAGGTCAAGCCAATATTTTGTATGTGCTCATTGCTTGTATCATGGGATACCTTTAGAATAACCATCAAAAACTTAGCTCTAGATGGTGAGTTGGTTTAATGATGGTATGGGTAGTATAATGATTGAAGAGATATGCAAGAAATCCATGGATCAATGCAGAAATGATCAGGCATTGGCAACTCAAGAAAAGAGAAGCTAAAGATAGGACAAATGGAAGAACCAAGACCATGGACAAAATCTAGATTTAAGAAAGATACTAGATGCTTTCATTGTAGTAAAACATGTCATATTAGGAAGGATTGTTACAAATGGAAGCGAGAGAAAAGGATAAAAAGTAGGATAAGTTATATATTGACAAGAAAGAAGATATAGGAAAGGAAAACATTTAAAAAAATTCATTACAATGATTGTGCATGATGAAAATAGTGAGGCTTACTTCTACTCTTCCTACACACATGCTAGTTGCAGCAGATAAATATCTAGCTTAAGATTGGATTCGTTATTCTACCATGCATCTTTTTGGGCTATGGACACAGTGTCAAGATGGATTATCCACCTTTGGGATCCTAAAGGTAGAGAGATTGTATGTAGTAATAATGTGATATTCAATTAGAAGAAGATGCATAAGCAACCTTGAAGTGGAAACAATAATTGTTACTTTTCAAGATGTAGTGCCACGTATTATTTTTCCTCATAAGACAAGTGCTAGTGCACCAAAGGTGCAAACAAAGGACACAAATGATGCTTCAACTAGTGAGCAAGAAGCATGGAGATTTACTGAGCAGCAAGTTGAGAGCCCTATGGTACATCACTAAGAAAGAGTGGAGGTTGAATGAGTGGAGAACGAAAGATTGGAGGGTGAAATGTCCACTCTAAGACAACCCATTGTGCTACAAGGATCTACTCATATCTCTCATCCCCCTAGGAGGTTTTAGCTTAGGGTTGACTATGTGTTGTTGACAGATTGTTGGGAGCCATCTTGTTATAAAGAGGCCATGACTCATGATGATAAGCTTAAGTGGGAGCTAGCTATGTAGTGTGAAATGGATTCCATTATGAAAAATCAAATTTGGGAGTTGGTTCCTTTGCCAAACAGTAAAAATGCTTTGCCATCCAAGTGGATCTATAAGTTGAAGATCGTAGACAATAATAAATCAAAGTACAAAGCAAGGTTAGTGGCCAAATGTTTTGAGCAAGAAGAAGGTATGGACTTTGATGATACCTTTTCACATGTAGTAAAATTTACTATTCTTTGCACTATTCTTGCATTGGTGGATAATGATGATATGGACCTTGTAAAATTGGATATCAAGACAGCCTTTCTATATGGTGACCTTTATTATGAGATCTACATGCAATAACAAGAGTATCTTGTGGAATACGGCAAAGAAAAGCTTGTCTACAAGCTAGAAAAGAGTATCTATAGATTAAAGCAAGACCCATGAGAATGGTAGAGTAAGTTTGATGCCTTTATGCAGTCTTATGGCTGCAAGAGAAGTGAGATAGATCATTGCTTGTACACTACTAGAAAGACTAAAGATGGCAACTTGATAATGTTGATCCTTTATGTGAGTGATATGTCAATAGCTAGAAAAACAAACCTTTGAAATAAAGAATGTGGGACATGCAAATTACATTCTTGACATGCACATAATCAAGAAAGAGATTGCTCTATCTATCCCAAAAGGATTATGTCAGCAATGTATTACAGCATTTTAATATGGATGGGAAGAAGACAATTACTACTCCATTGCCTCCGTATGTGAAACTTAGTATTGATGATTATCCCAAATCTAATGAGGAGAAAGCTCAAATGGACAAGATTCCATATTCATCATGTGTGGACAATCTCCTGTATACTATGATTGTCACTTGCTTGAACATTGCTTTTGCAATGGGAAAGCAAGTACATGTCAAATCATGGCAAAAAGCATTGGGAAGCAATGAAAGGCAACTTGAGGTAAGTGGTACAAGAGATATGTGCATATGGTTTGGGAGAAATAGTAGTGGTGTACTTGGATACATAAATGCAAACTATATAAGGAATATTGACAACAAAATATCAACCACATGATATGTGTTTGCCTTATATAGTGGTACAATCTCATGGATATCTAGCTTGTAGAAATATGTGTCATTATCAAAGAGAGTTATTGGAGGTGCCACAAATATATAGTCTCTCTCTCTCTCTCTCTCTCTCTCTCTCTCTCTCTCTCTCTCTCTCTCTCTCTCTCTCTCTCTCTCTCTCTCTCTCTCTCTCTCTCTCTCTCTCTCTCTCTTACATATCTAATAGATATTGTCTAGACCTTTATCCAATCATGGAGCTTGTAGATTGTTGGATACCACATATCATCCTCTCTTATTTTGTACCATGTACATACATGTATAAAGTTAGATCACTACTTAGAATCTATAGAGGAAAAAGTACGGGGTATTCATGAGAAATGAGGGTTGAAATACAATAGATATAATGCAAAAATATATTTGTAGAAGCTAAGGTGCCAAAATAATGAGAAATACGAGATGAATGCATATAAAAAGGATGCGAACTATAAAAACTTTTAAAATACCCCTTAATTTGAGATCTTTTAGTTTTTCAATTTTGAGACAACTTCAAAGGGCCTCACTTTTTAAAATTCACATCAAAGTACTAAGAGCAATGAAAATGAGCCAAAAAAATATTATTATCAAGGACAAGTCCTTTGGTTGAAATTGCCTCATAAAGATAAGTTTGGAAGCCCCTTTTCACATTTTTGCTAGTGTTTAAAAATGTTTATTTTGCTAAATTAATCAAGTCAAATGTTATAGTGGACCACCCATGGCAATGTCCCATTGGCCTATTCACTAATCTCATAATTAGTAAACATTAATTTAAAAACCCATTCTCCCTCAAAATTGGCCCTAATGTGTGTGTGTGTGTGTGTGTGTGTGTGTGTGTGTGTGTGTGTGTGTGTGTGTGTGTGTAAAGCATAGTACCATAAAAAGGCCAAAACAACCTAAAATACTAGTGGAGAGAATGGACAGCAATCTTACCTAAGTATTGCTTTCTTCCATACTTGCCTTCTTGCTTGTTTATTTCTTTATACTCCTCAAGCTTACCACACACTCATGCATACAAATCAAAAGCTCTAAACTTGCAATAACAATATGGGAGAAACACAAGATGGAAGACAAAATGACAAGCTAAAAGAGATGGAGGGAAATTTGTCTTCTTTTTCTTCTTTACACAATACAAAGTGGATAATTAGACTATTGTATAAAAGTGTTCTTACAATTGGACACAAATGAAAGTAGGTAGATTGATACTACATCTATATATCGTTGTATGATAGATGTGACCAAGTAGTAACCATATATATCATTGTATGATCGGTGTAACTAGATATAACCATATATATCATTGTATGATAGGTGTGACCAACTAGTAACGATATGTATTAACCATGATGCTATTCCTCATCTAGTGTCACATGGAGAAAGATCAACACAATGAGACCTCCAGACATGTTGAGCTTGACTTTTAACATGGAGTGTAGATCTTGTGCCTACATTATTCTTTCCAAGCCCAAAATAGGCAATTTGTTATTTTTCTTCACGGCGATCCAAACATATGGTTAGGTTTGCTTTTTAGCTTAGGGCCAATTTCTTCCCCAAGAGCTTCATGGTACTATATCTCATTTTAAGTAATCGAGGAATAAAGAAATTCTTAAGTGAGGTGCCCCCATCATAATCTAAGCTCTTTGCCTATGGAACAATTAAAAGCACTATCACACAACTTCTAAGCTCTTATTTCATAGTATTGGTTAAGAGTGTTATCTCAAGAGAGTTGAGGTCTCCTAATTTAGGAGAGTGGTGCCTTCTCCTTACCATGAATTGTAGCCACCAAGTACACACAAATTGGTGGCAAGGTGTTCAAAATCATGATAACTAGCTCCCTCTTTGCACAATATTTTCTACTAATGTAAGTTTGGTTGACAACATTCTCATTTTTTGCACATACTCTTTAACCTAGGTTTACTGTTAAAATTCAAAGAGGCAGATAGATGTCAGACAGAGTGAAGCAGCATGCTTCCTCTCTCACACTTCATTATTCATTCCACACTCTATAGTGAAAGTACAACCTAAGGTCATAAGACCATTCACACCAGTAGTGGCACCGACTTATTTAATGTACCGAACTACTATGGCTAGACTAGCGGTGTCCAGCTCATGTCGGTCAACACACATAAATGAGCTTGATATTCTAACACTCCCCCTCAAGCTCAAGACAACATCTGAACTCCAAGCAGCTGTCTAAAGCCACAGAACTTATCTTTACCCAAGGACTTGGTAAAGATATCCGCCACATGTTCATCTGTCTTTATATGCATAAGATCAACGCGTCCTGCGAGAACCATCTCTCTGATGAAATGGTAGTGTCTATGTGTTTTGTCCTGGCATGATAAACTGGATTCATAGCCAGGTGTACACTACTCAGATTATCACATAGTAGCTTCACTGGAGCATCTACCTGTATGTCCAAATCAGCCATAAGCTTGAGCAGCCATGAAATCTCGCATGCTGCCAATGCAGCACCCCTGTACTCTACCTCAGTACTCGATAAAGCAACCGTAGGTTGCTTCTTGCTGCTCCAGCTAATCATGCCGCTACCAAATCCAAATGCATATCCACTCGTAGATCTACGATCATATGAGCAACCTGCCCAATCTGCATCCGTGTATCCAGTCAATATCAAGGGCTTATCTCTGACATAGAACAGCCCATACTCTACAGTGGACTTAACATATCTCATAATGCGTCTAACTGCATCCAAGTGCGGCTTTCTAGGCTTCTGCATAAACTGGCTTACGAGCCCTACAGCATAGCTCAAGTCAGGCCTAGTGATGGTCAAGTAAATCAAGCTGCCAACCATCTGCCTGTACATAGTCACATCCTCTACTTCAGTCCCAGTGTTCATGTCTAGCTTGACATTCTGATCAAGAGGTGTATCCAGCGGTTTGCATTCAGCCATGCCATACTTCTTCAGCATCTCTATGGCATAGTGCTTCTGCATCAGCCATAATCCATTGTCAGCTGGAATTACCTCAATGCCTAAGAAATACTTCAGTTCTCCCAGGTCTTTCATGTCAAATTCAGATTTCAGCATCTTCATTGCATGCTGTATGCCCAAGTCATCATCACCAGTGATTATTTATCAAATCATCAACATATATGACCAGCACTACTAAACCACTGTCCGTCTTCTTTGTAAATAGGCTATGATCAGCCCTACCAACAGCAAAACCCAATCTCTGCAAGTAGTTACTGATCCTAGCATGCCAAGCTCTCGGAGCCTGTTTCAGCCCGTATAATGCCTTTTTCAGCCTGCATACATAATGCTGAAAATCAGGGTGCACATACCCTTCCGGCTGAACCATATAGACATCCTCTGTTAGGTCACCGTTAAGAAATGCATTCTTAACATCCATCTATTGTAATTTCCAGCCTTTAGCAGCAGCCAAGGCAATCACAGTGCGTATAGTTGCCATCTTGGCAACAGGGCTGAATGTTTCCTCATAATCAAGTCCATACTGTTGGGCATACCCCTTTGCAACCAGCCTGGCTTTGTATCTCTCCACACTGCCATCTGACTTGCATTTGATTTTGTAGACCCATTTGCAGCCAATGGTCTTTTTCCCTTCAGGCAGAGGTACTAAATTCCATGTTTTATTTTCAGCCAAGGCATTCATTTCTTCATCCATGGCTACACACCAATTCTCATCTTTCACTGCTTCAGGTAATATGTACTTGGTTCTTTGACCTCCATCACTTTTGTCATGTACGCATAATGCTTTGCAGAGTAGCCACTGTATGTCAACCTGTCAACAGGGTATCTGACCCTCTGCGAGCGTCTAAGCTGTGGTGCACTACTCGATTCACCTCTCTCATGAGGCGGAATGTACCTGTTCTGCCTTGTGCCAGGCGTATAGACAGTCGGAATACCAAGTTCGTTGTCTAAAGTATCACTAGACTCATAGCCCGAAGTCATTCTGCCAGGTGTCATCATACCAGATGCATCCTCAATAACTTTCTCTTTTCCTTTGCTGTCCAAGACATCATGTCTCCCCCTCACTGACATACCCGTGTCAGTGGACGGTGAGCTCCTCAATCTCCCTGTCCATGGGGATACTGTCTGACTGATAGGTCCTGTCATAGCAGTGCTCTGCTGCAAATCAACTGTTAAGACATGAGTGGAAGGCATATCAGATGGCACTGCAACTGGTGATACATACCAAGAACCCATCTCATCAAAGATAACATCCCTGCTTACCAAAGTCTCCGTGAAAGAAGGATCATAGCATTTGTATGCCTTCTTCTCTTGCGAATATCCAATGAAAACACACTTATGTGCTTTGGGATCCAACTTCTTCCTTTTCTCATCTGGAATATGCACATAAGCAAGACAGCCAAAGACTTTCATGTGACTTACATCTGGCTTATAGCCATACAACTTCTCAAACGGTGTCATCTCATGAATACATGCAGTGCGAGTCCTGTTCAAAATGTATACGGCTGTCATAACAGCCTCTACCCAATAGTAAAGTGGCATATGCTTTTCATTCATCATAGCCCTAGCAACTTCCATCAAAATTCTATTCTTCCTTTCAGCTACTCCGTTTTGCTGCGGAGTGTAGCGGCAGGTGAGCTGCCTATGAATGCCATTTTCAGCCAAGAAATCATCAAATTCATTTGATACATACTCTCCACCACTATCAGATCTCAAGCAAGATATGTAGCATTCAAACTCCTTCTTAACCTGTGCTTTAAATTGCTGAAAAACAACAAAGACCTCATCTTTTGTTTTCAATATGTAAAGCCAGGTATATCGACTGTAGTCGTCAATGAAGGATACATAATATCTAGAACCTCCCATAGATACATTATGAGCTGGCCCCCAAACATCAGAATGCACTAACTGCAATGGACGTGTACTCTGTCGTACATTCCTGATAAATGGCAATCGTGACTGCTTACCAAACTGGCAAGCCTCGCATACATGACCAATATCTGAATATTGGAACTTCGGTAACCCTGTAACCAGCTGTTTCTTTTGCATAATTTGCAGCCTTTGCAAATTTACATGCCCCACTCTCTTGTGCCATATTTCCAAATCCCTAACAGTGCCAGAACCATGAGCAAACATAGCTGAATTCAGCTCTGGCAAAAAAGTGTCAAGAGTAAACATTCTGCCGTTCCTGTGACCACGAGCTATCAACTTGCAGCCATTGCCAAACTCTTCAATAAAGCAACCATGCTTATTGAATCTAACCTGCAAGTTCTGCTCCGTCATCTGACCAACAGACAATAAGTTCTTCGTAATTGAAGGGACATGCAAGACATCATGCAGATTTTTCTTCCTGCCATCATGAACCACCAGAGGCACTTTGCCTTTATGCTCAATGCTATGCTGCGTGTCATCACCTGTGCATACATAACCATGCTTTTCAGCCACCATATCCGTGAACCAATCACCATGAGGGGTCATGTGATTCGACGCCCCTGAGTCAATGTACCACACTGCATCATCAGATGATTTTTCAGCAACCTTATCTTTGACATACTGCATGGCAAACTGTCTATCACCAGAATCATCTGCCTGACTGGACGTAGCATAATGTCCATGATGCTTGCCCTTCTGATTTCCCTGCTTCTTCCAGCAATCCTTTGCAATATGCCCATATTTTCCGCAGTAGTGACAATCCTTATCTTTATTTGGATTGTTTGACTGACGCTGCTGCTGCCATGAGCCTCTACCACGGGAGTTAGATCTCCCCCTGCCTCGAAAGTTTCCACCACCTCTTGCATTTGATGACTGCTGATTGCTATTACTATAGGATGCATTCTGTTGGCCTCCTCTGCCAGATCCATAGCCTCTACCACGGCTACCACGACCACGCTGATTCGAATAAAAAACTGCATCCTTATTCTTTGAGCTGCTTGACCCTGTAGCTAAGCCAAGCTTCACCTCTTTATGAATCAATAATGCAACCAGCTCATTAAAATCAGGCATCTCAGCCCGCACAGATACTAAAGTATCAAAAGACTTGTACTCCGGACCCAAGCCATTTAAGGTCACTGCAACCATATCCTCATCTTCTACCTGTGAGCCAACAGATGCCAGCTAATCTGCTATGGTCTTAACCTCTGTGACATAATCTTGTAAGGATCTATTCTTCCTCTCCATGTTATTGAATTTCTGCTTTAGTTGTATCTTCCTTGCACTTGTAGTTGTGCCATAGTATTTGACCAATATATTCCATGCATCTGCTGGGGATTTACAGTTCATGATCTGCATCACCATAGCATCCGAGATACATAATGACAGCCAATGTAAAACTCTGCGAGCTCTTTCCGTCTAGGCTCGATGCGGTCGTCTTTGATCAGCTGTAGGATTCCTATCTAGAACTTCAGGTTCAGCCTCAACACCTGTCACTAAGTCCCAGTATCCTTTGCCTATCAGAAAGTTCTCCATGCGGAACTTCCATATTGCATAATTGTTGCTATCAAGCTTTTCTCCCACAATCTAGGTTACATTATGAGTTCTATCAGCATTTGCCATGTTGCAGACCTTGCCTGGCTACCTACAAACCAAGATCTTCTTAACAGTTCAACTTCAGTCCGGAACTGTTATGACAGTTTTCTGCAATTAAGTGCAGTAAAAACAGCTCACACCAAGTGGCTTAATCCGTGAGTAAAGCAGTCAATGCAAATACTATGTATTCACTTCGGTTTGAACTCCTACAACCTCACTGCCAGGGTACATATATGCAGTCTGAAAACTGTAAACTGTAAATAATCAGCAGCACTTTCAAGTCCAAAACTGAGTGGTAATCATGTCACACATGTCCCAAAAACTCCCAGATAGCTGCTAGTACACTTGGCAGTCATGACATGAGTATAGTCACAGAACAGTGCATAACCAGCACATACAAGTGTCAACAAATTCAGTTGCAGGTTGCAATCAACCAAAGTTCAGCATATCAAGTTCCAATCAGCCCCAAATTGTCTTCCAATCATGTCATACATTTACTTCGTAATGACAAGGTCAATACATGAGTATCTGGGTATACATGGGCAACCTGTTTTCACTGACCAAAGCATAAAACCTCATGAACCATTTGTACTTGACCAAGACAATATGTCTGCATTTACTTCAGCTCCAGACTTCAGTTTTCAATGATGCTCATTGCATGTTTCAAGCCTCCATACATCTAGCATGTATATGACAGCTCTCATAGGTGATAGAGCTCTAAAACCGACCTGTATTGCATCAGTAGTATCCAATGCTTGTCACTGACAGTATATGACAGTTTTCAGCAGTGAAACAGTTCTTAGATCTGAATGTTTTACTGAGAAAATTCAGCTCAAGTACTTCACATGAAGTACATATGACTTCTTGACTTGTGTTGTCTGCAATGCAATCTTCCCAGCATATTAGGGAGCTTCAAGTGCTCTTCAGGATCAAAACAGTGATGTAAATCACTGTATTCAGCAATGTACATTCAGTTTCAGACCTGTATACCTGCATAACAGTCCATGCCTCATCACCCAAGCTTCCATTGACATGTCAGACCTTCAAGGTCACACCCCAGGGTCAACATACACTTCATAAAGTATGTACAAGATGCTTAATGCCTCATTTTGAAGCTGGAGGACATGAATATGAACCTGGCGCAACAGCGCAGATTGGTAGGAGGGGCAGCACAGCTCACGATTTTGTTAACCATGGCAATGAAGCACTCCAAGGTGCTCAACACATCCCTCTCAAGGCTACAAACAAGCCTTTGACAATGCCTTTGATCATTGAGCATACAACCATACACTGCATACCTTCCATTGTTCAATGGCTTCAGCTTGTTTGAAGAAGAATGACCTTTCCTCTGACTTCAGCTCCTGCAAGTCCAATGCCACACTCCTAGGCACCCAGTCTTTGCCGATTCATGGCTCTGATACCATGTTAAAATTCAAAGAGGCAGATAGATGTCAGACACAATGAAGCAACATGCTTCCTCTCTCACACTTCATTATTCATTCCACACTCTATAGTGAAAGTACAACCTAAGGTCATAAGACCATTCACACCAGTAGTGGCACCGACTTATTTAATGTACCTAACTACTATGGCTAGACTAGCTGTGTCCAGCTCATGTCGGTCAACACACATAAATGAGCTTGATATTCTAACATTCACCAACTCTCTTGATCCGTAAAACATTGGTGAGGTTTCCATATACCACACCCCCTTAGCAATTGCTTCATCTCTTAACATTCTTTGTTAGATTATCACCTAGGTTTGCATATTAACATGGACTAGAAGTTACCTCCTTTTGAAAGTTCAATAACTCCTCTTCTGAATGTGTTTTCATCATTCATTCCTCTCTAGTGATAACTGTCTCTCCTCCAACACCATTTGGATCCTCCATTCCACAACACAAATTTGCTTCCATTGAACTTCTCAACCCAAGCAATGGTATTTCTTGCTCCCATTTAGCCATAACTAGTAGATGCCTTACTTTACTTTTAGGATGGTAAATTTTGCTCCCATTTAGCCATAACTAGTAGATGCCTTATTTTACTTTTAGGATGGTAAATTTGTACGAGCTTGTTGGATTTGATATGCCTAGGTGGTTGCTTCCCTCTAATACACCCAAATAGTTGATTTATACAACTTTACCCTATTACCTTTATGAGAACAATAGAAATGTACTTGGATTAAGTAGAAGATGAGAGTGAGATGAAAGGTGAGAGAAAGAAGCAAAGATTGAGAAATTTGCATAGAAAAAACAAACAACAATCAACTTCATGCTCATATTCCGAAATGCACAATGTAACTTTACAGTCACTTGTGGTGGCTTTAACGAGCGCCATGTACTGCATAGAGAGTTGACATGATCCTTGGCATTTACAACTCTTTAGATGACTACCAAGATGACATGCAAATGAAACTTGTACATAAAGCTAAGTGGAAATCATAATCCTAATTTGCCCTCATGGAGAGAACATGACTCTACAAGGCGAACCTGGTCTACACATGCAAATTAGCTTTTCCAACTATGCGAACATTGTTTCTTTTTTAGGTGTCAACCCACAGGGTTGGATGTTCACAGAACCAATCCATGTGTGGTCAGGTAGCAAGACCTCTCATTATATCATCCCACTCCTCACACCCATCACTTTTCCTTCGTTTCATGTTACCTTCACATGCTTATCCCAAATAACAATTGTGCACCCATAACTAAAGCTGAAGCTTTAGCATGGTGCCAGACCTAGGTACTGTGCCAGACTTTGACAAAGTCTAGGAAGAGGTCGGAGTGGCATCACCCTGAGCAAACCACTTGATTCGAAAAAGCGACAGATTTGACAGATTCTTGCGTAGTTGGCAAAGGGCACTATAACACAAGTCGGGGGGAAAATGACCGCCGAGCTCGAAACTCTTTCTATCGCAATTTCCTGTATGCCCATCGCTGATGACCTAAAAAAATCGCAGAGAAGACTTCATTCGAGGCACTTTCATTGCACTAAAACTTCTTCCATTCTTAGAGCCACTGCAGAGCCCTGTTAAGTTTAGTAATACAGCTTCAGCTGACATTCTAGCCAGCTCTTCAAAACAGGTCCTCAATCAACGCCCGTCAACCATCCAGATCTGGACTCTAAGCAGAGGGATTTTTAGCGGTCACAATGACCTTCTTTAAAATGCACATCCATAATGATGGCCGCTGAAAAGACGTGTTTTCTTTGCCATGCACTATTTGGTTGAAGCTGTCGGAAGAGGCTGTGATTTTACAGCGACTCAACCAGGTGATAAGACCCACCACGGTATACAGCCCAATGTGTGCTATCTCAAAAGATCCTTACATAAGGATGCCACCTTTGGATATGGATTCACAAACTTCTTGACAAAGGCCTCCTCAGCCATATCCACAACCACAGAAAGAGGCAGCTCCTTTTTTTCGATTCCCTGATTTCTTAGGAGGTTCAAAACCCTGAGACGGGGCTTAATTGTCCTTTCAAGGCTTGAGTTAAGGAATGAAGGACATTCTACTAGCTCTTTGGGAGACCTTTTCATGGTCTTCTGCAGGAAATCAATCCTTTGCTTGATATTGGAATCACTCATAATCAGAATGGATGGTATTTCTCGGACAATTTTACAAACATCGTCACGATCAATGCCAAGATTGGTGAGATAGTCAATACGAGACTGCATGCTTTTGCAACTATGAGGAAGCGTTAGCTTTAAAGCACCTCTCATACCAGCAGAGTTTTTCTCAAATCCCAAGCCCAAAAGAAAGTTTAGATTTTGGACCAACCCATTTCTGAATGACCTGTTCAGTACTTGAGGTCTACATTTGACATACTTCTGCAGATTCTCTCCAGTGATTCCTTGGTTTTCCAGAAACTCAATTTTAGAGGATGCACACTTCTCTACTGCCCTATAAAACAACTGTGTAGACCTTTCCATCATAATACATATAGCCTGTTCGTCTAAGTTTTTGCTTCTGTAAAAAGCCACATGCTTCTCAAGCATACTAATCTCACATGATACGAGCAAGGGTTCCCTAGCTAATAAAGCTACTGCTCTTTCATTGGTGAAGCCTATGCTCTGCAAGTACTGGCACGTTTGTTGCATAGCCCTTCTGCTGTGAGTCAACACGATGGGTTCAGCCTCTATTAGCATCTTCAGTTTTTTTCCTTCATTTACCATGGACTTCAAGTACAGCATTGATTCCTCTATTGCCTCTGTTTTACGCCCTAGCAGATCAGGTATTTGCACAATTATCTTCTTGGCCTCCCTCACATCTTCAAGCACAAATCCCAGAACCTTTAGCTTTGAATCATAATCTTCAACAAAATCTCTAAGTATAACATTTGGGCAATTCTTGACTAATGTTATGGCATGCTCGTTCTTCAAACCAAGATCTGACAGGAATGTCATTGCCAGATTAATGTGCTCCACCGGCAGTCTCAGAAAGGTTCCCCATTGCTTTCTGTAGAGTGACTTCAGAAATGCTTTAACATCATCCTGAGAAAATTTCGCAGCCTGCAGTGCATTGACTCGGTCCTGCAGAGCTCCTGAAACAAAGAGTTCTGCTACCTCCGGTTCCAGAACTAAAGCTTTTACCAGAATGCAAAGTTCCAAATCCAAAGACTCGAAGAAGTCCCTGACAGGAGTAAAGTCACTGACCAGATCGACGGACAAAAATGAAGAATTGTTGGAAATAAAATCTGCAAGCTGTTTCTCTGTGAAACCGCAGTCACGCAAGAAGCGCAAATTCTTCAAAAGCTCAGCTTTGTTACAGCTTGAGAGAGCTGCAAGATCCACGTGCTTACTAAACTCCACAAGCTCCAGCTCTCCGAATAGATCAGCCAAGACCGAGACAGCTTCGGTACCTTCTTCCACCGTATCAGCTGTATTTACAGTCCCCTTGTTTGCTGTTTCTAATACATAACCAGTTTTCTGCAAGTCAGTAGCCAATCTGTTAAAGTCAATTGCTGCATCTATTACTTGACCGGTCTCCATCGAGTCATCAGATGACAAAGTAATTTCAGTCATTATATCTCCTTCTGCAGCAAGCACAGGCTGATTGGATGTGTCAGCTTGACACTCTACTGCTGAAGAAAGGGATGATAAACCTGCAACATTGCAGCACCAGGGCCTTCTGAGAGCCATGTTGACAGGATGACAGTTTTGGCCAAGAGGCCGGATGTCGAGAAAAGGAGTTCCTGCGCGTGAGGCTGCGCGCTCGCCGAAGCGGTTCCCAGCAGCGCATCTCAAGATGCGGGAGGCACGGACGAGAGCGGCCGTCATTGCCACGAGGCCGGCACCAGCAGCCTGTGTTCTCTTCGATCAGGCAAAGCATGTAAAGGCCTAAAGATGATCCCTGAAACGCGTATTTGTCAGGGCAGATGCCATGACTCCAGGAACGAGCGCCAGGTTCATAGCTGGCGCCATATTTGGATGAACCCTTCTTCTCTGTTCTCGGCGGCGCCCTTCAAGACGTCCTGGCCCTCTTGTTAGCGCAGTGCAGGTTCCATGTCTAGTCTTCTCTGCGTCTAAAACCCAAGTTCCACTGTTCCAATGTATACATGAAACAATGTTTAGCCTTCTCTGCATGTAAAACCCTAGTTCCCCTGTCCCAACACTACCTGCTTAGATGCCCCATTGCCCAAGGTTCATGTCACCTTAAAGGGTACTTTATAGCAAGACACACACCTCTTAGAGCACGTTCACATAGGGGTAAGGATCAATGCACACTCGGCCGGTGGACGGGACTCTTTTATTTTCTCACCTTCGTCAATCTATCTATACATCTCTTATTGAAAGATTTATCGAACCTCAACTTACAAGCAAGGAGAGGAGAATTGTCAAACCCAAATCTACATAGCATGTACATATCATTTCGAGACCTTCATTTTTCTTTCCTCAAATTAAATTGTTCTTTTTTTAAATTTACAAAGACCTTTAATGATACGCAAACATCAAACATGCAAAAGAACATTACATGTGTGTGTGTGTGTGTGTGTGTGTGTGTGTGTGTGTGTGTGTGTGTCTACATGACTGGCTACATGCGAAGCATTCATATTAAGGCACACCTCTCTCTCTCTCTCTCTCTCTCTCTCTCTCTCTCTCTCTCTCTCTCTCTCTCTCTCTCTCTCTCTCTCTCTCTCTCTCTCTCTCTCTCTCTCTCTCTCTCTCTCTCTCTCTCTCTCTCTCTCTCTCTCTCTCTCTCTCTCTCTCTCTCTCTCTCTCTCTCTCCAATCTAGGTCGATGACGTATGTGGCTAAAACCCTAGAAATGCCATCACTTTTGAGCTATGGAGCCAAGCTAATGAAAAGGTAATCCCAATCTGGAAGTGAGGGAATGTTGTGAGATGGAATGGAGCAACAAGAAAGGAGGGGAAGGGGTCCTTGCACAAGGGGAAGGAGGCAATGAGCTTGTGGGTAAAATGCAAGAGGCGAGCAAGGGAGATTGAGGGAGGGAGGAGAGAGAGAAGAGAAGGAAAGGCATACCATAAGATAGGTGCAACAGCACTCAAAAGCTATCACCATAGCAAACCAACAGAGGTCTAGTGTGTAGATATAGGTTTGCTTTTTATATGTAGGTGTTCTTTCTATGGTTGAGAACACAAAAAGACCACCAAAAAAAAAAATTGTTGGTTGCTTTGTAACTTATGGATTTTGATTCTTATTTGAACCAAAAAACTTTGGGATACAAAGAAACACCCCATGTAGGCTCCCAATTTGAATTGACCCTAGCCCCTAGCACAATGGTTTGACTCCATAGTTGCCACTTGCAACTTCTTAGCAATTAACCAACAACATGAATGGATGTACTCTTGGTATAGCACCTTTATCACTCAAGTTACAAAGATTTGTTTACCATTGGACTTGCTATAGAGTGTGACATCATGCATCTTGCTTGTTAATCGTAATGCAATATCTTTTTCTTCCTACATGATGTAGAGAATCCCATATCATGCAAGCAGCTATACAAGCAACTTGTTAATGCAACAATTTGTGGCAAACATACACATAGCAAGACTACTTTTAGTGATGGCCAATATATAAATCCTTGGAAATTGCATGCATTTTTTATCTTTTCTATGGAAACATGTTATAAGCTTCAAAAGCACTCAAAAGCTATCATCCACTATGTGCCTTGGTGATGTGGCATGATATTATTCACCAATATGTTAAGTGACCAACATGAGGATATACCAATGATTCTACAACTGAACTACACCCATGTAGTCCATTCTTGATTATGGCACATTTATTGTGCCACATCTTTTTTCCTAGCGGGTTCACACTTAGTGACCATGTGTATATATGTTGTGGTACTTTCATATTAGTCTTTTATCATGTTGTAGACTTAGTTCTTTGTGAGTGGAAGAAGAAAAAAGAAGAAGAAGAACATTTCAACCCTATCTCTCTATGTTCTCAGGTATCCATCACTGTTGTGTGTGTGCGCTCTTCAATGCTTCACCTCTCTTCCCTCTTGTCTATTTTCATGGTAGGAGAGCCATCCCACAGCTGTGGGAGCTCGATTAAAGGCTAAGGTGAAGGCATTAGAGTATAAAAGGAAGCAAGCAAGCAACGAGTAAGAAGCTCTTCCACCTTGCTCAATTTACCTTAGGTTATAGCTATAGGAGGCTCCTAAGGCAAGCAGAGCTACAATCTCCGATTGCAGAGTGAAACTTGGTGAGCAAGAAAAAGGTGTATATACTATAGATAAGCCCTTTAGGCCTTTTGTCGCTACGAAATTTAGCATTTGAGGTCATTTCAACCTCCGTTCAAGACCTGCAAGTGGTTCAATAGCAATTTTTGGGTATAGTGCAGTTTCGGTTGTGTTGGCCATTTACAAGTGCACAAGTTACAAATTTCAATGTGTGTGTGTGTGTGTGTGTGGACCAAATAGTGAGCTCTACACATACCTAGCTATCATGTCAGTAAGTAGTAGGTAGGCTGACTAAGCTTGCACATCTCAACACTCTTCCTCAAGCTCAAGTCATCACTGCATGTATCCTAAGTAGCGATCTAAAATGAGTGAACTTATCTCTACCAAGTGATTTGGTAGAGATATTTGCCACTTGGTCTTTAGTTTTCACATGTATGAGGTCTATCCTACCTCCAAGCACCATTTCCATGTGATGAAATGGTAATGTACCTCTATATGCTTTGACCTATCATGATAAACTAGATTTCTTGCCATGAGCACATTACTCATGTTATCACAATACAGCTTGACTGGGTTATCCACACAAATCCCCAAGTCATCCATCAACTTAACCATCCAACTAGCCTCACATGTAGCCAATGTTACACCCCTATATTTTGCTTCTGTACTTGAGAGAGCCACAATTGGTTGTTTCTTACTACTCCAGCTAACCATGTTGCTTCCAAGTCCAAATGCATATCCACTGGCCGATTTCATGTTATACATATAACCAGCCCAATCTGCATCACAATAACCTATAAGCTCAATAGACTTACCATGCTCATTGAATAGCCCATAAGACAATATACCCTTCACATATCTCAAAATTCTCCTCACAACATCTAGGTGAGGTTTCCTTGGCTACTGCATAAATTGGATGATCAAACCAACTGCATAACTCAAGTCTGATCTAATGATAGTGAGATTGATCAAACTCCCCACCATCTTTCTATACATAGTCCAACATGCCATACTTCTCCAATATTTTTTGGGAATGTTGTGTTAGTATCATCCATATCCCATGAGATGTACACATAACTTCAATTCCTAAGAAAAATTATAGCTCTACCAAGTTTGTAATTTGAAATTATTTTTGCAACATAGCTTTTATGTTGTCAATGCCCTGTATGTCATCACCTCTGATCACTAGATCATCTACATTGAGCACCAAAATCACATATCATGTCTTTGTTTTCATGGTAAATAAGCTATGATGAGCTTTACCTAGCTAAAATCCAAGTGACTACAAGCAAGAAGTAATCCTAGCATTCCATGCTCGTGGGACTTGCTTTAAGCTATACAATGCTTTCTTCAATCTACATACATACAACAGATAGTTAGGATGCACATAGCCTTTGATTGGTCCATATAAACCTCTTCTACCAAATCACCATTTAAGAAAGCATTTTTCATGTCCATCTGATAAAGATTCCAACCTTTGGATGTAGCTTAGCATCCAAACTAAAGGTCTCTTCATAATCCATCCCATACTACTATTGGGCATATCTTTTCACTACCAATCTAGGTTTGTACCTCTCTAGTGAGACTGTCAGACTTATATTTTATCTTATAGACCCTTTTGCATCCAATAAGCATTTTCCTCAAGCAACTCAACCAAATCCCATGTTTTATTTTTCAACAAGGCCTCATATTCACCATCCATAGCATTGCGCCAATTCTCATCCTTAAGTGCTTCTGCAAAAAACATAGGCTCTTTGTATTTGAGCACTTCTGTCATGTATGCATAATATCTCACTGAGTATCCACTGTAGGTAAGCCTATCCACAGGCTTCCTTTCTCTCTATAATCTGCGCAACGGAGGTGAACTAGATTCCGATGTCTCATGAGGTGATATATATCTATGCTTAACTCCAGGTGTAACCATTACAGGTATACCAAACTTGCTATCAAGACTCTCAGAAGAGTCATACCTTGAAGTCATTGGACCTGCAAAATCATTAGAAACCTTCTCTTTTCCTGTATCTCTCTCCCTCATTCACGTATCCATGTTATTGGATGGAGATCCATGGTTGCAGAGCCTTCTATCTATCCAAGGACTTACACTACCGGAGGCATCATGAGAAGGTCCATTAGTAGAAATAGTGTGTTGTTGTCTATTTTCAACATACGTGCCCTATGAAGTGTCATCATACAACTCATCAAACACTACATCGTGATTGAGCAATATCTCGCGTGTAGTCAAAACAATGCACTTGTATGCCTTCCTTTCTTGGGAGTATCCAATAAAAACACACTTCACTCCTTTAGGGTCAAGTCTCCTCCATTTGTCATCTAGAACATGGATATAGGCAATACTACCAAATACTTTCAAATGTTGGATTATCAGGCTTATAGCCATAGAGTTGCTCATAAGGTGGCATTTCATGTATTCATGCTGTAGGTGTTCTATTCATAACATAGATAGTCGTAAGTACTGCTTTAGCCCAATAATGCAATGGCATATCCTTCTCATTCAACATGGCTGTGGCTGCCTCTATAATCACCTTGTTCTTTCTTTTAGCAACTCCACTCTATTGTGGAGTATAGCTACAAGTCAATTACCTCCTGATCCCATGCTTTGCTCAAACTCCTTTGATACATACTCTCCACCACTATCAGAGCGTAAGCATGAGACATAACAGTTAAGCTCATTTTTAGCATGAGCTTTGAAATCCTTCAAGCTGTCCAACACCTCATCTTTATGCTTTAAGATGTATATCCATGTGTACCTTCTATAGTCATCCACAAAGGTCACATAGTATCGAGACCCACCAAGTGATGCATTTTGTGTAGTCCCCAAACATCTGAGTGCATAAGTTGTAAAGGCATACTACTATTCCACGTATTCTTAGTAAATGGAAACCTAACTTGTTTTCCAAACTAACATGTTGAGCATACATGTTCCAAATCAGCATATTTAAACCTTAATAGCATTGTAACAAGCTCCTTACGCTGCATATTTTTTAGCTTTTAGACATTTATATGTCCAATCCGTTTATGCCACATATCAATGTCTCGGATACTTGCCCCATCATGAGTAAACATAGCATCATTCAAATTAGGGATGTTTCCATCCAGTGTAAACATTTGCCATGTCTCTGACCTTTAGCAACCAATCTACATCCTTTGCCATAATCCTCTATGAAGTGGCCATCTCTGTTAAGTTGTACTTGTAGGTTTTGCTCAACCATCTGACCTACATATAACAGATTCTTGGTGATCAATGGAACATGCAATACATCATGCAAAGTGCTTTTTTCTACCATTAGGCATAGCCAAAGGAACATTCCATGTGTGTGCTATGTCATGCTGAGAATCATTTTTGATACATACATAGCCATTAGCACTTGTTTTTAGCTCATCAAACCACTCATTATGTGGTGTCATGTGGTTTGAGATACCAAAATCTATACACCAAACATCATTAGACTTTCCTTGATGCTTGCCCTTGTTGCATACATAAGTCGTAGCAAAGATTCTATCATCAGTGTCTCAGGCTTTGCATGGCTAGAAGATGCATAGTGTCCTTGTTGTTTACCCTTCTGATGATCAGCCTACTTCTTCTAGCACTCATTTGCAATGTGACCATGCTTGCCACAGTAATGACAATCTTTATCATTGTTTTCATTTTCATGACAAGATTGAGTATGCCAAGATCCTTTGCCCCTAGACTGAGATCTCTCCCTCACATGGGAGTATCCACCACCTCTACCAACAAATCCCTACTTACTCTGCCCATGCTGAAATGCATGTTGCTAGGTTCCTCTACCACTGCTAGAACCTTTGCCATGAGAACCACGGCCTCATTGATTAGAATAAAAAATTACATCTTTAATTTTAGAGCTACTTGAGCTCATAGCCAAACCCAATTTCACTCGCTCATGGATAAGCAAGGATACCGATTCATTAAAGTTAGGCATTTCAGCCCTGACTGAAATTGACGTATCAAAGGACTTATATTCCTGCCCTAGACCATTCAAGGTCATATCCACCATATTGTCATTATCTACATCAACTCCTACAAGAGATAACTGGTCTACAATAGTCTTGATCTTGGTCACATAATCCTATATGGACCATCCTTTCCTATCCATCGTGTTAACCTTTTGCTCTAACTGATTTTTGCATGCACTAGCAGTCGTGCCACAATATCTTATCGAAATATTCCAAGCATCTTCAAGTAATTTGCAATTCATTATCTACATGACCATTGCATCAGAGATACATAAAGATAGCCAATGCAAAACTCTCCAGGCTCTTTCAATCATCCATGCATGATGAGCCCTAAGACGACTAGTAGTTGGTTGATGCTTTTCGAGAAGCTTAGGCTTAGCTTCTACACCTATAACCAAGTCCCAGTAGCCCTTGCCAATGAGAAAATTCTCCATCCTAAACTTCCAAGTAGCATAGTTGTTGTTGTCTAATTTGTCACCCACTATTTGAGTTATGTTATTAGTCCTTTCAGCATTTGCTATCTCTGCAACTCTATGTATTCAATGCAATCTGAATTAGACAGTGTTTGACTCCTTGTAGACCAAGTAAGCTGTATATGACAGTTTCAACCCAAATTTTTTTGACAATAAATCTCTACAATAATTAGTTTATTTCAGCTCACAGACATGTCAAAAACATCCCCAAACATGTGGCAAAACATCTAGACATGATGTCATGTTCATGTAGACTTCATCTCCTGCATATCTCTTGTGCAACCAAGCTATGTACAATAGACAAACCAGTAGTCTGTAATGGCCAATAGTTATTTTCTTGTGCAAACTGAATTATTTTCAGCTTAAAATAGCCTTGAGACATCTCTAACATGTACCATAACCTTCAGGGTTCAATGTCGGGACATATAGGCATCAACAGCAGTGCCAGACAAACTCTTTACATGCTGTAAATAGCCAGCCCCACTGTGTAGTGAAATTAGTCTAGATTTAAAGTATTTCCAACCCACAACATTCAAAGAACATCCACATTACATCCCCAATAGATGTGGAAAATATCTAGGCTTTTGCAGGTACTAAACAAGCATCATAGTGCTTCAACTGTCAAGTATGATCTTTCATACATTTAATGACAGATTTCAACTTGCAATTTTAGATCTATAAAGCAATCCAATACTAAATTTTCAACCCCTTTTAATCATGCCAAATGCACAAGGTCAAAGGCATATGCATTGCCAGAACATTTCTCAAACCACCTCATGTAGTTTAGTGTGTCTAGACAAGTATCTAATCGCTAAAAACATGTTTGATTTTTCCCAATCAAAGCAGGTGCATCCATGCATGATCACTTTGAATCTGTGTTGTTGTTTATATGTGCTCATTACAAATCATTCATTAGGTGTTCAATAGCTGAGGTAGTGAGCTTCACTTCAAGCTCAATAATGCCCAAGATAGTGATCATAGCAACCAATGATTGCAAGCTACCCCAACCTAATAACCCACAAACATGTGCAAATGTAGATCTTTCCATGCATGCTTACTATTCATTTGCATCTCAATGAATGCTCAAACCAAGACAAGCATACTTAGAGCCAATGCTCAAGAAGACCTTTCAATCTCTGAGTGATGCCAACTCCGAGATGAGCTGCCAATTACTTCTTTTAATGCTAGACAATAGGTGCAATTTCCTACAACCCATGTTGATTTGTTCATGAGTTTGCTACTACTTAACTGTTGTTATTTCCAACATTATTGTTGGGGGTAAAGGAGCCTCTGCCTAGTCACTCATGTACTACTACATTGACACTACCTGCCACTGCACATAGCAGGTGGCGGGCACCCGTCACCATCACTTTATTATTTATTCTTTTAGTGACAGCTTGAATAAAGGAAGGTCCGGTCACACATTGTGACTATTGGAGTTCCCATTTGGTCTCTCTCTCTCTCTCTCTCTCTCTCTCTCTCTCTCTCTCTCTCTCTCTCTCTCTCTCTCTCTCTCTCTCTCTCTCTCTCTCTCTCTCTCTCTCTCTCTCTCTCTCTCTCTCTCTCTCTCTCTCTCTCTCTCTGTGTGTGTGTTGCTCTTGCTCTCCCGCCATAGCTCTTCCAAGCAAGCTTTGATCCTCCTCTCCTTTCAACTGGTATCAGTTCATGGATTCATTACTACTCGAGCTTGGTTCGTGGCGTCTTCAGCTTCTTATTGATTACCTACACTCACTAGGTCTCCTTCTCAGCAGCCATAGCCAACTCTCTCAAACTCCCGTCACTCCCCGGCTTCCTGAGCACCTTTCGGGCCCCCTTGGTCATCCTTAGGCCATTCCAACAAAGGTATTCATTCACTTGCTTTAGGGTTTCATTGTTGTTCACAAGTATAGCATGGTTTGTAAGATCAGGTCAGCCATAGCTCCCACCATTGAAGTTTGTTTCCACCATATCATGCCTGAAGCCTTTGTAGGCTACCTTGGGCTTGAACTAGGTCTTCATTGGCTCAAGGTTGAGCCCTCTTCCACTTGGTATAGCCTTAGCAAGAGTGGCATAAGCCATCAACAAATCAATGTGATTTGCACCTGTTTTTTGCAACCCTTGGACAACTCCTCTACTCTTGCTGATGATCATGCTTGGACTCTTGGGCGTTGTGGCACTATTTGGATTGATCTACAATGCTTTGAGCCTTGTAGAGGCTTTGGGGAATTGATATTCAGCTCCAATTTGACTGTATATACAACAGACCTGTTGTTTATGTTTGTCACAGACCTTTACTTGAAGATTGGAGCTCATCTACACTTCACTTGATGCCTGTAGGCTAGGCCATTGATGCCTATTGGTTGATGGATGTAATGCTAGTGCTTTGCCATGCCTTTGGCCTAATCTAAGGGTTGGAAATACTTAGTTCTAAATTAGTAAATCATTGTTGTACAATAGTGGGTTGAAGCCTATCACTTCATGTTTGTCTATGCCTCTTGGAATCGGGACATGCTTTGGAGATGTACTTTGATGTATTGATCATTGGGGATCAACTTTGAGCTTGATATTGATTCGAATCATTGACTGAGCTTGAGATCACTTCACATACCATTTGGATCTCCATCTTTGATGTACTCATGGCATGTACTTCACTTATGTCTGACTGGTCTTGACATGCTTGGCCTATGCCACTACTACATGCTTGTTGCATTGTCTGGAGTTGGATGCTACTAAGCCTTGCTTTGGCTTGAGGATTCTATGTATGGATGTTACAGAGCATATATGTGCTAGTGGGAGTGTCTTTGGATGCTTGACAGACATTGAGTAGGTAGTTTATGCTACTTGAGCATTTAGACATTTGAGATTGGGATCTTCACTTAGATGTTGCATGGTTGATATGCAGTGGTCCTCATAGATGTACTTGGGCTGATTTGGGCTTTGCACTCCCTGAGCATACATGTATTTGTGTCAGGTCTTGCCAGTGTTGTGTGCGCTTTGCCCTATTACACTGGGGTGCGTCAGCTTATTGACGGATTCATTTGACATGCTTGGGTGTTTGCTTGATGTCCATATGATTGTCACATGCTGATTTATGCCCAATTGATGTTGGTTATGCTTTGACAGTCAATGGTTGACTTGGTGCATTCATTTTGCCTACAATTTGCTCTCATTGTGTCTGGCTGTAATTTATTATGACAAGCAGTTATGCATGGATTGACATGGAATTTTCATGTTGAATCATCCTGATTCTATGTACTTTTGATGCTAGTTGGTGAACAACATCATTAGCTATCAGTTTGTGGTCATTATACCTTGGTTTTGGTGGTATTTTGGCTATTTACAACATAAAACAACAAGCAGTTTTGAATTGTCTGCACAGTTTTGGATTGCAGTATAGCATCTTCTTCCACTGACAGTGCTATCTTCAACATCACTAAGCTTGATGGTATTGGAAGAGCCAAGTTTGGCAGGTATTGGTATAGAAATCGCAGATAAAGCCAGTAAGGATGCATGGCGAGCAACCTAAAACTATGATTGATGACGAATGGGATGAGCTTGATGAGTTATGCAAGTCCACCCTCATCTTGTCAGTGCTTGGCAGCTTTGGGATAAAATCAAGGATCTCTATGATAAGAAAAGTCCAACAAGTCAGATGTATTGGCTGAAGCAACTTATGGACCTTTGCATGAAAGAGAATATGATGATGTCTGCTCATTTGATCCAATTCCATGCTATTCTCGAGAACTTGACTTTGTAGGGCATTACCTTCAATGATGGATGAAGAAGCAGTAGCACCTGCCTACCTACGAATCACGGTCACTGCAAAACGGACGCACTCTTTTGATGCCCTGATCGACGAAGGTGCCGACTGTAATATCTTGATGCATGACCATTGGACATGCATCGGTCAGCCTAAATTACAGCCCACCAACGCTAAACTCAGCCCATTTGGGGGCAACACTTACTCTCTCTTAGGAGATCATGAGATTAGCCTAGTGCTTGGAGCTGCACCAATTGCAAAGAGACCTTATAGAATGTCCATACCAGAAGCAATTGAGTTGAAGGAACAGCTCAAGCAACTGTTAGATCAGGGTTATAGCCGACCTAGCAACTCACCGTGGGGAGCTCCAGTACTATTCCAGAAAAAGAAAGATGGGACACTTCGACTATGTATTGATTACCGGGCCCCTTTAGTGTTTGGTAACACATAAAAGACGGCTGGGATACTTTCAGACTCGATGGAGACAACCACTTTGCAAGAAAGCTCATGATGAGTTGGATGCTCTTAAATCTCAACTGAAGAAGAGATTTGAGATGAAGGATTTGGGACAGGCCTCTCACATTCTTGGTATGCGCATTAAGCGCGACAGGCATCAGGGACTACTTTACCTCTCATAGAGGGAGTACATTCATAAAGTCCTTGAGTGTTTCCGCATGCCCACAGATAGATGAGCAGAGGGCTAAGATGGCCAAGATCCCTTATGCATCAGTCATGGGCAATTTGATGTATGCCATTATAGTCACTCATCTAGATATTGCCTTTGTAGTTGGTGTTGTGGCATGCTATATGGCTACACCTGGCAAGAAACATTAGGATGCTGTGGAGGGTATCATGAGGTACCTGAAAGGCACAACAGATATGTGTATTTGTCATGGCAGCCAGGATACAAGGGTTGTGGGATACACAAACTCCGATTATGCAGGACATACAGATAGTAGGAAGTCCACTTCTGGCTATGTATTCAACTATGTTGGAGGTGTTGTCTCTTGGATGTCTAGGGTTTAGAAGTGTACGAATCTCTCTACCACTGAGGTTGAGTATATTGTATCCACTAAGGCTTGTAAAGAGGCCGTATGGTTGGGACGTTTGGTTCATGACCTTGGGATTGATACTATACCTACGCTGCATTCAGATTCTATGAGTGCTATTCAGCTAGCCAAGAATCTGGTCTTCCATGCAAAGACGAAACACATTGAGGTGAGGTATCACTTCATACGTGGTGTTGTGGAGGAAAGGTCTGTTGACCTTGTCAAGATCTCCATTGACAAAAATCCTACAGATCTACTCACGAAAAGCCTCACTATTAAGTGCTTTGCCTTTCTCAGGAGATTGATGGGCGTTGGATGAGATGACGTTTTTCCTCATCCTATTGTACATGTGTACATTGTATTGTATTTTCTTTTTCTTTTCACTCCTCAATGGGGCAGATTCACCTTTAAGTGGGAGGTTGTTGGGGGTAAAGGCACCTTTGCCTAGCCGCCCGTGTATTACTACACTGACAGTACTCGCCATTGCACACTATAGGTGGGGGCACCCGTCATCGTCACTTTATTCTTTATTCTTGTAGTGACAGTTTGAATAAAGGAAGGCTCCGGTCACACATTGTGACTGTTGGAGTTCCCATTTGGTCTTTCTCTCTCTTTCTTGCTCTTGCTCTCTCGCTATCTCTTCCAAGCAAGCTTTGATCCTTCTCTCCTTTCAATTACATAATTCTCAGGATGCAACACAAGATAAGCACTATCTTTGTTGATCAATAACCAAATATGACAACACTTGTCAGAGCATCAATGCTATCCACGTTCCATGCTGAACCATGCGTAGATTCCAAGACTGTTCACATTGAATTTATGCCATGCGTTTGCTTCCATTACACAACTCAATGATCATTCAAATGAGCCCCAATATATGCCAAGAAATCCACTTGAATAGCCTCATCAATCTTTGAGCTAAACTCTCAGAGTAATCATACCTTTGAAGTAATGCAAATAGCTACCACACATGAACTTCTGCACGACTTCAATCTCCAGCTCCTCACAACTCCAAAGCCATGCTTTCAGGCTTCATAGATCATTCACAGATCATGGGGGTTCATGGCTTTGATACCATGTTCAAGTAGAGAAAGAAAGAAAGAAAGTTATATTAACGTCTTCTAAAGACCAAAACTGGCCTATGAGACAAACTGTGATACAACTGATGAGGTCCAGCTATCCAAAATAAAAGTGCTGAATGAAAAGATAAAAACTGGAAACTGAAAATACGGTGCTGTGAGAGTGATAAGTGTCGTATATGTGTATGTGCGTATGTAGCTCTGGTACTCCAGATAATGGCTACAAAAGGGGAACAAATGTCGGCTGTGATAGGGGAACAACTGTCAGTTGTGATAAAGTGGTGCGATTTGTATATGTAACAGATGCAGGGAGATATACTATCCTGGGATGTAGTAGCAGTCGTCGAAGTCGCTAATAGCAGGTGATCCCTCCTGGATGCAGGATGTGGTACATCGGCGGTGGAGAGAGAGAGAGAGAGAGAGAGAGAGAGAGAGAGAGAGAGAGAGAGAGAGAGAGAGAGAGAGAGAGAGAGAGAAACATAGGGACCAAATAGTGAGAGTAGTATACTCTCATCTTCTCTCATTATTCCATCACACTATGACTGAGTAATACAAAATGAACTAGATCTAAGTGACTATACTAACTAACCACTAACTAACTATGGTTAAGTCAAGTACTGACTTATTCAAGTCACACACAAGATAGATAGCTACACACACCTAGCTGTCATGTTGGTAGATAGTAGGTAGATTGACTAAGCTTGCATATATCAACAAGAGTCATGGTATATTGATTATAAGGAGACCTTTGCTCCAATGACTAAAATGGCTACTATAAGGGCTATCATAGCAGTGGCTACATCAAAAGGTTTGATCGTGTATCAAAGAATGCCTTCTAGCAAGGGGAGTTGTAAGAGGAAGTTAATGTGGAGCAACCACATGGTTATGTAAATAAGAATTATTCGGATTCGGTATGATGACTTTGTAAGGCTTTGTATGGACTAAAGCAAGCACCTAGGGCATGGCATGATAGATTGTAGAATACATTGTCAGCACTAGATTTCACAAAAAACACAGGCTAATCACTCACTCTATGTATATGAGTATGATGCAAGTATTGTGGTCATTACTATATATGTGGATGATTTGATCATTGTGGGTGATACTGAGATAAAGATTGACAATGTGAAAGGTCTTCTCAAGGCAGAATTTGAGATAAAGGATTTGGGAGAGCTGTGTTATTTTCTTAGCACAAAGGTAATCAAAACTCAAGAAGGTATATGGTTGTCATATAAACATTATGCATTGGATATATTGAAGAAGTATGGTATGGTATGGATAATTGCAAGCCTATTTCTATACCTTGGATATTAATGTTTATATGAAGGTGACTTGATTGAGGATGTTGCTATGTACCGGAAGATTGTTGGTAGTCTTATCTATTTGATGATCACTAGGCCAGACCTAAACTACACAATTGGTTTGGAGAGTCAATTTATACAACTTCCCCACAGAAGCCACATTTGGATGCAGTGCAAAGCACATTGCACTATGTCAAGTCCACATTGGACTATGCCTTATTCTACAATGCAGGTGTACCATTGGAATTGCATGGTTATATAGATGCATATTGGGCTAGTAGGATTTTAGACAAGAGATCTACCAGTGGTTTTATGTTTTTCTTTACGAGTGTTGATGTTACTTGGGGCAGCAAGAAACAACCGATAGTTACCTTGTCTAGTATAAAGGTAGAGTACAAAGGTGTTGTAATTGTAGCATGTGAGGTAGCTTGGTTACACAAGCTACTTGGTGATTCAGGGATGCAGGTGGACAAGAAGCTTGTCATCTACTATGATAACCTTAGTAGCATTCAATTGGCTAGAAACCTAGTGTATCATGCACAAACCAAACACATAGAGGTCCATTACCACTTCATTTTGGAGCGGGTTCTAGTAGGTAATATTTTCTTGGTTAATGTCAACACAGAGGATCATGTTGTTAACATTTTCACCAAGGCCTTGGGAGTTGAGAAGCTTCAATGCTTTAGGACTATGCTTGGAGTTCACGAGCTGTTGAGATGTTAAGCTCTATATGAGTTGTCATCCACTACATGCTGATGATGTGGCACGACATTATTCATTGGCATATTAGGTGATCGACATGAGGATACGCTAGTGATTCAATAGAGTCTCTAAAGGAATGTGGAAGACAAGAAGCATAGGGCATAGAATTAAAGAATTAGAGTAAGAAAGCCCTTGCAAGGCTCTTTCAAGAAGTCCTAATGGCTTAAGGATCAATCCCTTCAAGGGCACAATCTTTTGTAGCAAAACTCATGGTAGCTTGTGTTGCCAATAATGTCTAAATAATAGAACATTGGTTAATGATATTACTTCCACATACAAAGATAGATACCTTTCCACACACAATTATACAATACCTTAGGAAATGAAAGAGAAACAACTATACTATTTGGGACATGGGAGGGGCTAAAGTTGGATTTCTGCCCCAAGTTCTAGTGAGAGAGTTTTGAAGGGAAAATGCAATATAAATTTAGGGAATTGACATAGATTGTTAGGCCTTAACATCCATAGTGAATTTGCTAGTATTATTATACCTTAGTCTACTTTAGACATAGGCCTTAATTATATGTAAAATGACTTTATGTTTCATGTGATCAATAGTTAGTAGGCTTTTACAAGTGTGGCCCGTAGTTTAGGATAGGATTCTTGATCATGATAGCATTATGTGGAAGATGACATAACGAAAATGAAAAATGAGTACACCCTAATTTCATATGTTTATTCTTCTCTATTCTTCATTTTCCATAGTTCTTCATACAATTTTTGTAATTTGTTGTAGTGCCTATAATAATCATGTAGTCCTTTCTTATATTTTGTATTAGGACTAGGGTTGTAACGCTTTGGTGATCATGCCCATAATGCCCTATAGCTATGGTTCAAATTTCATGTGAAAATGAGACTATTTGATGGTGGCTAAATTTTGAAATTCTTGTAAATCTTGAAGTAGTGGCACACCTTGTTTAGCAAATTGATGTTGGTTTTATGGGGCTAGTATTGCCTTCCTATTTATATGCCAAAAATTACCCATCTAATGGTTTCTTTACTAGAAGTGAATCAAAGGACTTGAGGGAATTATTAGAAAAGCAACAATAATGGGAGTAACTATAGAATGAAGGAGGAGAAGTTGGAGAATTTGCAACCTTGGATGAGGAAAAAGATACAATGTACACATAGGATTACGATGTAGGTATCTCTAGAGGAATAACCTCATTGTATCATTCTCTTTGAAGTTCTATTGATGAAGAGGAAGTAGTACATCTACCACACAACCAAACCACTCCTCTCCTCCTCAATGAGTTGCTGAAGGGTTACAACATTTAGTACTTTGGTAGTGCAATCCTTTTGCATACTTTTGTAGTGATAGAGCAGACTCAAAGAAATCTTTGAGTTTCAGCCCTTTACCTCCTTTGAAGAAGAAAAAGAAGCAGCATACAATGGCTCAACAACCACCACTTAACCCTAATGTTAAAGCCTCTAAATTTTTAGCTAAATAAGGAGGACCCCAATTTTCATATGGCTCCATTGTCATATGGTTCAATTCAAAACAAGATGGATTGCCAATGGGTCCATCAATATGTATGGGGATCAAGTCAAGATTCAACAATTTGCTACTATTTTCAAGGGGAAAGCTATGGACTAATACAATACGTATGGTATTGCTTGTCTACTACCTATGATGGACTTAAAACTACATTATTAAGCAGGCTTTGTGTTTTAAAGAAACTTAATTAGAGCAAACAAAAATCCATGCTTGAAAAAGATCATGCCTAGAAGTTTAAGAAACTTATTAATGGGTTGGATGCCCCACTAACACACCTTCAATGGAATTACAAGGCTCTTACTTTGTGAAGGACCTAAATAAGAATATAGTAGGTGCAATTGTGCTAACATTGAGTTGTAGGAGGCTGATGGCACAAATGTACTTGCTAAAGCAACCTAGAGGATGGAGAAAAGATTGGGGAAAAGTAATTCTAAAAAGAAATATACTAAGGAATCTTCAAACTCAAAATCAAAACCCTTAAATTCAAATAATAGCAATGAGAGGAGGATTTTTTCTTAGAAATTAAACTCTGATAATGAGTCAAGTAACTCAGATATAATGAAAGAAGTAAAAGAAGACACAAAAAAAGTCTAAGAAAGATATGGAGTTGTCTATGGACTGAAGGAAAGGCAAGGATAAAGAAGGAATGATAGCCTTAGAAATAAGGTTGGAGAAAAATATCAAATAGTTGATGGATATGGTGGTGGTGAACACTCTTTAGAACTTGAAATCTTGCAGCATCTAGTCGAATATAGGACATGAGTCAAAAGAATGTTGGTACAACTAAATTTAAGGAATGCTAGGATGCCACTAGCACAGTCCAAGTAACACCTAAAAATTAGATTGCACCTAAGATGACACCACAATGAGGATTTAGAGGATTTGGTAGAAAATGTCAATAACCTAAATAAAGGAATAGTGACTCGTCAATGCAATGGGATAGTGCACCACAAAGGCTAAAAGGACCTTGCTACTATTGTGGAATACATGGACATATGTCAAGATTGAACTGTGAGTTATGGGTCTGTCATAGGGCTAAAAGAGGGATGCAAACTAGAAATCAACAAGATATACAACTAGTAGGAGCATTGCATGGTCAACAACTGTCATGAATTGCATGGTGAGGGGACTTGCTTGAGTTGCTACACCAAACATGTTGAGATATCAAACTCTGCATGAGTTGACTCCACTATAGGCCTTGGTGATTTGGCAAGATATTATTCACTAGTATGTTAGGTGACCGAGATGAGGATATGCCAGTGATTCTATAACTAGAATACACCCATATAGTCTATCCTTGGTTATGGCACATTCATTGTGCCACCTCTTCTTTCCTTAGCAGGTTCACACTTAGTGACCGCCTACACGTACATTCCGATACTTTTATATTGGTCTTTTTATCATGTCATAGACACTTCTTTTGTGTGGAAGAAGAAGAAGAAGATTTCAACCCTATCTCTTTATGTTCTCAAGCCTCCATTGTTTTTGTGTGTGCTTTTGGGTTCTTCACCTCTCTCTCCCCTTGTCTATTTTCATGGTATTAGAGCCATCCCATGGTTGCACTAAGCTTTATTGAAGGTCAAGGTGAAGGTGTTGGAGCACAAAAGAAAGAAGCTCTTCCACCTTGCTTGATTTGCCTTAGGTTATAGTCATAGGAGGCTCCTAAGGCTTGTAAGGATGTAGTCTTTGATTACAGTGAAACTTGGTTAGCATGAAGAAGAATGTATATTTTGTAAAAAAGCCCTTTAGGCTATCTTGCTATGATTTTTGGCATCTAAGGTCATTTCAGCCTTTGTTCTAGACTTGCAAGTGGTCTTGACGACAGTAATTTTGTGTATGCTACAGTTTTTACTGAAGTAAAACTATTTACAAGTGTTTAAGTTATAGATTTCAAATTTGTAAGGTTTTAGGTGTTTTTTGGGTTGCAAACTCAAAAGGCATCTATATATATATTGCAGATTGTAGTTATTATTGTGTAATCAGTGAAAAGGGATGCATGTTTAGGTATACGTAGTATCAACATGCTAACAAATTGCAATTTTTTGCAAGGTTATCTGTTTTGTCAAAATGTCTGATAATTTTGACTAGATTATTAGTGAGAAGCTTGATAATAACAATTATTATGCATGGAAGTTTAGGATGATAAATTTCTTGAAGGGCAAAGGTATTTGGAATTACATTGAAAGAGACATGGCATGAAATACTACTGCGGAACAAGGTTAGGGAAGATTGGGAGCAAACAGAGAGTAAAGTCATGTATTGGTTATCTGTTAGTGTCACAGATAGCACGATGGGCTATTTGCAAAAATCTTATACCCCCTCCTCTTGCACAGAAGGATTTGGTAAGGCTATTCAAAGTAAATACAAAGGCCAAAATGCTATAGCTCAAGTTCGAGCTAAACCAAGTGAAAAGAGGGAATCTGTTCATTAATGATTACACCTTGAAGATCAAGAGTATTGTGGAAGCACTTGGACATCAGTGTGGTAGATGGTGATGATGATGTTGTTGTGTGTATATGCTTAGATGGACTTGGAGATGAATACAAGAACTTTAAGCTATCTATGAATACAAGGGACAATATCCCTGATTTTGTAGGCTTGATTTCTATGTTGATTCTTGAGGAGAAGAACCTTGACTTGGATTCCTCTTCTTCTCAAAACAAGAACAAGTTTGAATATGTGTTTTACTTGACTAGCACAGGTAGAGTTCATGGCAAAGGCTAAGCTGATTGTCATAGTTAAAGTTATGATGCACAACAAATTAGAGGAGGATAGTCCCAAGGAAGGAGGAGTTAAAGAGGCCAAGTTATAGATTCTGATAGGCAACATAATTTTGTGATAGCATGGAGTGCTGGCATTATGGTTAAAAAGGCCACATCTCTAAAAATTGCTTAAAAAAGAAGACTGAAATTAGAAATAGAAAAAGCAGTAAGATAATTATGCATTAAGTAGTAGAAACAATGATGACAGAAGTGAACAGTTGTTTGTTATGCAACACTTTATAAGTACTATGATTGTTGACAGTTCATTAAAGAATGATGTATGGCATGTAGACTCAGGTACCTCTAACCACATGACTTTTCATGGAGAGTAGTTTAGAGAGATGCATAGTCCGGAGTCTCTGAGCTATGTAGAGATAGAGAATAATATAGCTCACCCCATTACTCATGTTGGAAACATTCCTTTGAGTATGTAGGATGGTTAAACTAAGTACTTGGTGGCTAATGTGTTGCATATACCAAATATTACAAAACATTTGGTTTCTATTGGTGAGATGGTAGAATAGGGATTGCAGATTCGGTTCACATCTAATGGTTGTTTGTAGAAGATCTTAAAAATGATTGCAGGTTGATTGCAAAAGGAAAACATGTTGGTTGATTGTTTACGTTGATGTAAGTTTGCTGTTTGAAATGGATGTTGCTATGTTTGCACAAGCTTCAAGTGTTATGGCTCATATTGAAATTTGGCATAAGAGAATTGGTCATGTGAATGTAGGCAGGTAAAAGACATGTACTCAAAACAAATCGTAGATGGTTTAGAGTTGAGGGGATATATAAAGTATGTGAAGCATGTCAATTTTGAAAGCAAGCAAGGCATGTGTTTCCGCATGAAAAGGATGTTTGCAAGAAGCCACTTGAATTTATACATTCTAATGTGTGGGGACCTACAAAGGCTACAATTTTGAGTGGTTGCAAGTATTATGGTTCCTTCATTGATAATTATAATCGCAAACTATGGGTTTATGTTATGCATGAGAAAAGTGAAGTGTTCACTCACTTTAAAAGCTTTAAGGCTTTGGTTGAGAAAGAGATACGATTGCATATTAAATGACGAAATTCAAATGAGGGGGGAGAATATCTCTCCAAGGAGTTTTTTGACTTTTTATAAAAAGCTGGTATATAGAGATAACATACATGTAGATATAATATGCAGCATTATGTAGTTGTTGAGTAGAAAAACAAGCATATTGTAAAGGTGGCTCATGTGTTGATGTTAGAAAGAAGCTTGCATCATTACTATTGGGCTGAAGTAGTTGCTACTACTGTATACATTATGAACATGTCATCCATCGCTACTATACATGGTATGACACCCAAAGAGAAGTTTATGGGTAGAAAGCCAAATCTATTCTATCTGAAAGTATTTGGATGCATTGCTTATGTGCATAGTCCCGATGAGTTGTGCACTAAATTGGATCCCAAAGTAGGAAAATGTATATTTATGGGATATTTTCTTGAGTGGAAGGGACAGAGATATTATAACCCTAATACATGTGAGTTGAGAGTTAGCAAGGATGTTATATTTTATGAAATGAGTACCTGGTACAGTAATGTGCAATATGCACTTTGGGCTAATAAGCATGAGAGTGTGGCTATGTAAAAAATAGGTAAGAAATCATAGACATTGAGTGGATCACAAGAGTCTCCTAGTCATGGTTCTCTTAATAAACCTTGGAGTGGTAGATTGAGATCAAATGTTACTCCACTAAGTACATCACAAATGTCAAGAAAATATAGAGAGAAAGTTGGAGACTCACTTATTATGATAGATGTATCATCAGGTTTCTCTAATATTGATGCTTGTTCAAATGGCTCTAAGCAAAGCTTGGATGAGGAGTTTGGGATTGTTGAGATATTGGCAATCACACCTAGCTTAGCCTCTTTGTATGGAGCAATGTGGGCTCAAGATACAGAATCCCATATGCACAATGGTGGAAAGTGCAGCCTAGTCTATTCCTATACATCATTGTACTTTCTCTCATTTTGAATACAATGTCATAGTACTTTTGTACTTCCAGCAAAATGTCAGTGTCATTGTCAACACACAAGATTATGTTTATGAGTCCAAGCTTCCATCTTGGAACCTAATTCACTTGTCTGTTACCTCATGAGCTCACTCTTCCTCTTTTAACCTCCATAGCCATGCTCTAGATCCAACATTCTAACATGGTATTAGAGCCCAGTCGGGCATGGCCTAAGCTCAACTCAACTCCTCTCTTTACTCTCTCAGTCTCTCTCAACTTCAGTTCAACTCAGTGGTAGCTCATGACTTCATCTTCAACTTCCACCTTGTGGCAGCCATAGCCAGCCTATACCTACCTTGCTTGGAGCTTTCATATCTCACTCTACATGAAATATTTCTTAGTGCTTCCTTTTGGGGACTTTTTCCTCTACTCAAGTTGCTAGTTCTTGGCATCTCAAAGTACAACATTGGCCATTGTATGCTCTAGCATTGCTGAAAATCATGCTCACTACCTGTCTGCACCCTGCACCTAGTCGTATTGACAATTCTCCTCGTGCATGCTGCAATGAAAGCCCATCACCTAAGGCACCCCTAGCTCAAATCTTGTCCAAAATGGTTCACTATGTAAGCCACACAAAGAGAAAAACCAAGCCCCTATCCTGCAAACTCTAAAACTCCATAGCTAACTTACTTGAAACTTCATATTTCCTTTATTTTCTCTCTCTTGGCACTCAAACCAAACCTCTACCACTCTGATCCACTGAATGTTGACATTTCTAGCAAGCATTTCCCATCAAATTAGCAAGGAAGGGAGAAATCCAAGTATCAAAGCATCAAACTCAAGTGCCTGAAAGCATAGTATCCTATTGATACTTATCAAGTGTTATTTGACACTACATTCCTTGTGTCTCTTGACACAATTAAATCTTCTACAGCTCAAATCTGAGAGTTTTGGTGCTGATTTGTTGCTCCAACATGGGCAAAGACTCTCCAATTGTTCGGTTCAAAGGGGTCGAGTTTCACACTTGGCAAACCCGCATCAAGCTCCTCCTGATGAAGAAGGGTCTTTGGGACATTACCAGAAGAAGAAGAAGAAGAAGAAGAAGAAGAAGAAGAAGACCAGGAGAAGGACAAACCTCATCAGTCCTTCTAGTATTCTAATAGACCTTTTTAGCCTTGTATTGCCTAGCCCTAATGGTTCCGATATAAACTTGTAAACTCCTCATGTAACCTTATACTACAGCCTCTGTACACTTTGTGAGGCCCCTGTTACAGCCTCTAGATGTCCACCACATCTTTGGTACCCACACTTAGCCTTTTCTATGATAGCCTCTGGTGTTTACAATGTTTGTGGTGTGCCCACACTTTGCAGGTGGTTGGTCACTAAAGCCTTTACACACTTTGTACTTCTCTGGTTCTAATTGAGGAGGGGTGTTGAGATATTGGCAATCACACCCAGCTTAGCCTCTTTGTATGGAGCAATGTGGGCTCATGATACACAATCCCATATGCACAGTGGTGGAAAGTGCAGCCTAGTCTATTCCTATAAAGCATTGTACTTGCTGTCATTTTGAATACAATGTCATAGTACTTTTGTACTTCTAGCAAAATGTCAGTGTCATTTTCAACACACAAGATTGTGTTTATGAGTCCAAGCTTCCATCTTGAAACCTAATTCACTTGTGTGACATTTGGTCTTGATGTGTGTTACCTCATGAGCTCACTCTTCCTCTTTCAACCTCCATAGCCATGCTCTAGATGTGACATTCTAACAAGGATTTCATCTATTAAAATACTTGGTGTGAAAAAGGCACAAGAGGATGCTAAAGCATAGTAGTGATCCAAGTCCACGTAGGTCAAGTAGGATAAGAAAGTCAATGCTGTGATTAATATATGATAGCTATGCAACTCATCACTATGTATACATGGCTAAGGTGACACAGGATGTGGGACCCACCTTTTTTGAGAATGCAATGGGTAATGAGTATTGGGATCATGCTATGGATGAAGAAATGGCTACACTTAAGAATTAATGACAAATGGAAATTGGTGCCTTTATTTGAAGGCAAGATAGTTATTGGTTGTAAATGGGTTTACAAGGTTATATTGAGTAACTATAAGGCACAATTAGTTACTAGAGGGTATGCACAGACTCATGGTGTTGACTATGAGGAATTTTTTTTTCTAGTGGCTAAAATGGCCATTATAAGGGTTGTCGTAGCAGTGGCTATATCAAAAGGTTAGATCATGCATCAAATGGATGTTAAAAATGTATTCTTGTAGAGGGAGTTGCAAGAGAAAGTTTATGTGGAGCATCCACTGGTTATGTGGATGAGACTCATCCAAATTATGTATGTGTAAAGAAGCTAATTCCCATAGGAAGCCATTAAACTGGAAATACAAGAAATAGACATAAAATACCAACAAACCATAGCCAAGGTGGCTAGGTAAGAAATGATATTACCAATGTTGGCTGAGAATCAAATGATGAGTGGCTGCATCATGGTATGCACCCCAGGCTATGGTGGCCAAGAGTATTCACCCTCTTAGATGGTAGGAGGTTGAGACCTCAAACATGTAATGTTGTAAAATGGCAAAAAGATCTTTCACATGTTACATCTCCACCTTTTATACTTAACCTTAGCCTACCTTAAACTAAGGCATTTTTTCTTTATTACAAGCCATCCCGGCCTAAAAGAGCTTTGTCCTCAAAGCTGGAATTGGGACAATTTACAAGGAAAGATTACAAAGATAGATTTGTAAGTAATGAATCCATGCTGAAATGAAACTCCAAGTTAAAGAAGATCTCATATGTCAATGGGATGGTTTCCAAGTAGATTCCTCCATGGGTAAACCTTGCCATATAATAAGGTATTCTAGCAGTGAACGGTTCCTTAAAACCTTTTCTCTTTTTTCGATAATCTTTTCAGGCTCATAAATGATGAGACCATCTTCATCTATGTGAGGTAACTCCTCTAAAACCTTTATGGCTAGACCAATATATTTCTTAAGTTGTGAAACATGGAAGGTAGAATGAATCCTTGTTGAAGAAGGCAAATCAAGCTTGTATGCAAGCTCACCAACTCGTTTGAGGATTTGATAAGGCCCATACTAACGATGAGCCAACTTATTATGACCGCCTTTGAGAGAAGCATACCTAGATTTAGGCACTTTGAGAAATACCCAATCTTCTTCTTTAAACTCCAAAGGCCTCCTCTTTTCATCAGCATAAGCCTTCATAACATCTTATGCCTTTCTAATGTTTTATTTGGATTGATGTAAAAGAGTTTCCATTTTTTCAACTTTAGCCTTGGCTTGTGGATTCACATCTTGATGGAAGAAAGCTGAAGGTATTTGCACTTTATATCCATAAAGTGCTTCAAATGGTGACATACCAATGCTCATATGATGAGTGTTATTATAACAAAATTCAACAAGATGTAGCAAATGATCCCATGAAGCTTGAGTGCCATGGCAAAAATGATGAAGATAGAATTCCAACCATTTATTGACACGCTCTGTTTGGCCATCAGTTTGGGGATGATATGACGTGCTAGGAGTCAAAATTGTTCCCATAGAAGTGAGCAAACTCCTCCAAAAACTTCCCATGAACTTAGTATCACGATCAGATATGATCTTCAATGGTATACCATGAAGCTTAAAAATACATTCCATAAATTGTTTAGCCACTTGCTTTGTTATAAATTGAGCCTTGGTAGAGATGAAATGAACAGATTTAGTCAACTGGTCTACCACCACATAAATGCTGTTCCACCCATACTTTGTTGTAGGTAATCCCACAATAAAATCCATCATAATATTAATTCACTTGCCTTGAGGAATAGGGAGTGGCTAAAGTAAACCACCAAGTAGAAGAGAAGAATCCTTATTTTGTTGACACGAAAGGCATTGCATAACATAATCCTTGACCTCCCTCCAAATGCCCTTCTAATAGAAACTCTTATGAATATTGTCAAATGTTTTGAACAACCCATGGTCGCTAAAGGTAAAGTGTGTATCTCATGCAAGATACGGTCTTTTGAAAGAAGATTGTGGTGTTAAATAGACTCTACCATGATACCATAAAGGACCATTGTGCCATTTGAAATTGGGATACTCTTATTCTTTGCCTTGCTAAAATTCCTTCATCATCTTTGATGCTTGCTCATCAAGAAAATACTCTTCGTGAATGTCATGGATCAAATCCTTATGCACGGTTGAAATGGTAGAGATAAAACATACCCACATTCTTGATAAGGCATATGCCATTACATTGTCTTTTCCAACCATATAAGATATCTCAAAGTCATATCCTTGAAGAGTAGCTAACCATCTTCGTTGCTTGGGAGACAAATTTGGTTGTGAAAGGAAGTATTTTAGCACACGATGATCACTTTTGACCTTGAAATGACTGCCATAGATGTAATAATGCCACTTTTTGATAGCATGCAGTATTGCTAACATCTCTTGCTCATAAACATGTAATTGACACTCCTTGTCATCAAGCTTTTGGCTCTCATAAGCTATGACTCCATGGTCTTGACATAAAACAACCTTGATTTCTCTTCCACTAGCATCTATACATATGATAAACTCCTTAGAGAAATCCGGGCATACAAGGATAGGTGTTGAAATTAAGAGAGATTTCAGCTCATTGAAACTTTGATAAACAATGGAGTCCCAAAAAAAAGCCTCCTTTTTTAGTCTATCTATCAATGGAGCTGCCACATGAGCATAATTCTTAATGAGCCTCCTATAGAAGGATGATAACCCAGTGAATCCTCTCAAAGATGTTGCATTCGTAGGAGTAGGCCATTCTTTAATACATTTTATCTTATTTGGGTCCACTCTAATGCCTTGCTCTCCCACAATATGACCTAAGTATTCAACTTCATCCTCCATGAAAGAACACTTCGTCATCTTGGCAAAGAGTGTGTGTCTTCGTAATTTATCAAGGACCTCTCGTATATGATTTAAATGCTCATCCTTGTATTTGATATAGATAATGATATCATAAAAGAAAACAAGGACTGTTTTAAACAAGGACTATAATATTTTATTCATGAGGGCTTGAAAAGTAGTGGATGCATTGGAAAGTCCAAATGGCATAACCAAGAAGTGGTATAACCCTCTTTTAGTCCTAAAAGTTGTTTTGAACTCATCTCCTTCCTTCATTCGAATTTGATGATAACTCGATCAAAGATCTATTTTGGTGAAGACCTTTGCATCTTTAATCTCATCCGAAAGATCATCAATTCGAGGAATAGGATACCTATTCTTGACTGTTGACTTGTTTAAATCTCTATAATCAATACACATGTGAAATGATCCATCCTTCTTCTTGACTAAGAGCACGGGAGAGACAAACAGTGATTGACTTTGCTGAACTAAATCCATTTGGAACAATTCTTTGACTTGTCACTCCACTTTTTCCCTTTCAAACTTGAACAAGCGATAGGGAGGTTTGTGATGGGCTTTGTATTAGGTAACAAATCAATAGGATGGTTAACCTCTTGCTTTGGAGGTAAAGATGATGGTGTGACTGAAATAAATCCTTGTATTCCTCCAATAGCTCTTCCAATCTTGGATCCCTTTTCTTTGAAGAAGAAGATGGCTGATTTGATGATTACCTTTCATCTACTTTTGCAAGCAAAAGAGTGAAGATGCATGACTTGGCATTGATTTCTTTTCGCAATATCTTCATGGAGATGAGTTCTATTTGTTTGTGGTCCATGTCTTTCAATTCTATGTGTTGTCCTTGCCAATTACATCCCATTTGCATTTGCTCCAAGTCTAAAGTGAATTTTTCCAAGTGTCTTCAGTCAATTACATCCAATAACAATGTCAATAGGCCCCATATCCAAGTGATCAAGTCTAATTTTATTGTGCAAGAGGGCAATAGCTCAATTGAAGTACATGGACACACCTCTTTACTAGACTCATATGCACCATTGGCAACTTGTATCCACAAGGAAGGATCCATATCAATGGGTAGCAACTTCAGCCCGTTCAAAGATTTGGTGTTGATGAAGCTATGAGTGCTACTCATATCCATTAAAATATGTGCAACCTTGCCATTAATGAAACATTGGAGTCTAAGTGTATTTTCCCCTTTGCAACCGGTCCATGCATCATGTGAGATGGTATACAAGGAAGCATGAGAATCATGAGTGCCACCTGGATCAAATGGAAATCCATCCATGGGATCATAAAATCCATCATCAGTGGCATGCTCTTCTTCACGAATCTCTTCAACCATTAGGTATGCATCAACATGTAGTAAATTACCCTCTTGATCTTCATCTTCTTCAACTTCCACATCTTGAGTGATCACCATGTTGATTTTTGAGTTCTTAGCTTTAGACTTTAGCTTATGATCTTGTGACCACTTCTCTCCACATTTGAAGCATAATCCTTTTGCATGCACTTCTCTGAGCTTATTGTGAGGAAGGAAGTTGCTGTTAGAATTGTTTTGGGACAATTTACGAGAATTTTCAGCTCTTGAAAAAGTGGCTCTTGTCTCAGCCATATTTCTGAAAGTTTGCCCCTATTTCTGTGCATAATTTCCACCCTGTTTAGGGGCATAAATAGTGGGAAAAGTTGGCACTTTGTTGTTATAACTGTTTTGACTTTTATAACCCTTGTTTTCTTGCTTAAAAGAGTCTCTTGATTGGCTGAAAACTTGCCCATATTTTGTAGGTTGATTGAAAATATTATTGCTCATACTCCTTTGCTGGAAATTTCATACATCTCTCTTGTACTTCAAGGAGTATTTTTCAGCCAATTGTATGTCCTCATGTAATGTTTTTGGTTATTGAGCTCCTACCTCCGATGATAGGGTAGGGTCAAGACCAAAAATGTATTTATTTAGCTTAACAAAATTGGAAATGCCTTCAACATATATGAAGAGAGTCAAATAGGTGTTGGAATAGTCTCTAACGGACATTCCTCTTTGAGCGTATGCATACCATCTTCTTTGGAGCCTTTCTTTTTCTAAAGGAGAAACAAAGACATCAATCATTGCTTGCTTGAACTCCTCCCAAGTGTCAAAGTTTTGCCCAATCTTATGCATGTAACACCACCAAGTATGGGCGTAACCAAGGCATAGCTTCAGGATGAGGGAGTGAGTTGATCAAGAGGATCAGTAGTAGGTTGAAAACTGGTGCAAACTGCCTAAGAGCTTCTCTTGCATCACGTGATGATCATATTGATGAAGATCCATCAAATAGGCAGTCCATATGTTGTCCAGGGTATCACGAATCATCTCCAATAGGTGGCTTGAAGAGAAATGATCATGGCAAAGAGAAATGAGTAGAGATCTCCATGGCAGTTTTCAACAAGAAGCTTGAAAAGAGGAAAGAGAAGCTTGCTCCAAAAAGTAACCATGGTTTAACCTTTCTAAACCCTGTTTAGGCTTCAGTTAAGTCCATGAGCCTTCAAAATGGCCCAAAATTAACTAGGAACCACCAAAATGACCATGAATCTGCCATTATTTCTTCAAACATTCTTCAAGACCATCAAATTTAGTCATGGATTATTTTAGAGGCCTTAACTAGTCACGATTTTAACTGAATCAAATCCCCTGACTAATTCTTGTCCTCCAATTACTCTATGCATAAATTGTAACTAGATTTCACCATGAAAGTGACCTTTCCAATTGGATTAAATATGTGCTTTGATACCAATGTAAAAAAGCTAATTCCCATAGGAAGCCATTAAACTGAAATACAAGAAATAGACATAAAATGCCAAGAAACCATAGCCAAGGTGGCTAGGCAAGAAATTATATTACCAATCTTGACTGAGAATCAAATGATGAGTGCTGCAGCATGGTATGGACCCCAAGCTATGGTGGCCAAGAGTATTCATCCTCTTAGATGGTGGGAGGTTGAGACCTCAAACATATCATGTTGTAAAATGGCAAAAAGATCGTTCATATGTTACACCTCCACCTTTTATACTTAACCCTATCCTACCCTAGACTAAGGTGTTTATGCTTTATTATAGTATATAGGCTTTGTAAGGCCTTGTTTGGGCTAAAGCAAGTACCCATGGAATGGCATGAGAGGATTGCATAATACCTTATCAACATTGGATTTCGTAGAGCACCGCGGCTGATCACTCACTCTATGTATGTGAGAGATGCAAGTAGTATTGTGGTCATTACTATATGTATGGATGATTTGATCATTGTGGGTGATAGTGAGACAAAGATTGACCATGTAAATGGTCTCCTCAAGATTGAATTTGAGATGAAGGATTGGGGATAGCTACATTATTTTCTTGGCATAGAGATAATCAAGACTCAAGAGGATATATGATTTTCATAGAGATAGTGTGTATTGGATATGTTAAAGAAGTATTGTATGACTGATTCAAGACTATTTCTATAACTTTGGATATTAATGCTAAGCTTAGTACACATGAGGGTGACTTGATTGAAGATGTCAATATGTATCATAAGATTGTGGGAAACCTTGTCTATTAGATGATTTCTAGTCCAGACCTAATCTACACAATTGGTCTGGAGAGTCAATTTGTACAACTTCCACGAAAGCCACAATTTGGATGCAATGTAGTGCACATTCTATTATATCAAGTCCACATTGGATTATACCTTATTCTATGGTGCAAGTGTAACATTGGACTTGCACGGTTATACAGATGCAGATTGGGATAATAGTATTTTAGACAAGAGGTCTACTAGTGATTTTATGTTTTCCTTTGGCAATGCTACGATTACTTAGAGCAGTAAGAAATAGTTGACAATTGCCTTGTCTAGTACAAAGGCAAAATATAGAGGTACTGCAATTGCAGCATGTGAGATAGCTTAGTTATTCAAGCTACTTGATGATTTGGGAATGCAAGCGGATAAGAAGCTAATCATCTACTGTGATAACCTTAGTAGCATTCAATTGGCTAGGAACCTTGTGTATCATGCTTACTTGGGCCAAATACATAGAGATCCATTACGATTTCATTTGGAAGTAGGTTCTTGTAGGTGCATGTGATATTGACTTGGTTGATATTAGCATAGAGGACCAAGCTACTAACATTTTCACCAAGGCCTTGAGAGCTGAGAAGCTTCAACACTTCAAGATTATGCATGAACTTCATGAGCTCAATGCTAAGCTCGAGAGGGAGTGTTGAGATATCGAACTTTATATATGAGCTAGCATCCACTACATGTCTTGGTGATGTGGTAGGATATTATTCACTAGTATATTAGGTGATCGATATGAGGATATACCTTTGATTCTATAGCTAAACTACACATGTGTAGTCCATCCTTGGTTATGGCACATTTATTGTGCCACCTCTTCTTTCCTTAGTAGGTTTACACTTAGTGATCGTGCATATATATGTTGTGGTATTTTTATATTAGTCTTTATCATGTTGTAGTCTTATTTCTTTTGTGTAGAAGAAGAAGATTTTAGCCCTATCTCTTTGTGTTCTCAAGTCTCCATTGCTTTTGTGTATATGGCCTTGGATTCTTCACCTCTCTCCCCTCTTGAATGTTTTTATAACACACATAATACACTCAAGAGAAAGCTCACTCAAGAACACGCGAAGAGAGATGGAGGCCAAAATATTTTCTTGCTAGTTTTTGTTCCTTCTTCCCTACACAATGTTATATACATAAAGTATAGATAAGATACAATATAAATGAATGTGGCTTACTAAGTCAAACAATGTATAATTAACTATACTAATCAGTCATGATGCTATAACTATACTAGTTGTAGATAGGTGTAACAAACTGAATATAATAAGTGATAAGTTAGTGGCCATGTGAGGATCATAATGACCATTGATATGCTAAGTGAAAATGTGTAGACACATCTAGCTAAGTGGTCCATCATCAATGTCCGCACATGCTAAGCTTGCTATCTCAACTCTCCCCCTCAGGCTCAACTACCATAGATTTTTGTATTGCACTTGAATAAAGAGGTAGAAGATCAGTTCGAGAATTCAACAGAGCAACCTACTTTGAAAGCTCTACTTAAGGAGTACAAGGAGGTGTTTGAAGTATCTACTTCATTACCTCCTAAGAGAGCAATGGAACACCTTATTGATTTAGAACCTCATTCAAAGCCAGTCAATAAGCCACCCTATAGGTTGTCAAAATGTGAGCATGAGAAAGTAGCCAAGCAAATCAAGGAACTTTTACAGATGGGTTCTTAGTCTTATTTGATGACATATTGATTCATAGCAAGACTTTACAAGACCATTTATCACACATGAGGAAGGTTTTCGATGTGTTGAGACATCACAAAATCTTTGCTAAGGAGAAGAAGTGCTCTTTCATGTAGATTGAAGTGGAGTACTTGGGCTATTTTGTCAGTGAACTAGGGATACAAGCTAACCCTAAGAAGGTGAAGTGTTTTAGAGATTGGTCAACACACACTACTACTACTTCCCTTTGAGGGTTTCTTGGTCTATCATCATTCTATCATAGATTCATAAAGCATTATGTGGATGTAACAACTCCTTTGACTGACAAGTTGAAGAAGGAAGGTTTCTTTTGGGATGCACTTACAGATAATAGCTTCAACCAATTGAAGGAATTATTTAATTCTACTCATATTCTAGTATGGTTGGATTTCTCAAGAGAGTTTACCATGTAGTGTGATGCTAGTGGCCATGGCATAGGGGCTATTTTGCTATAGGAGCATGAAGTTATTTCCTTTGAAAGCCATAAGCTTATAAATAAAGAGATGGCTATGAATTTCTATGACCAAGAGATATTGGTTATTCTATATATACGATAAAGAAATGGCACTATTATTTGTATGGTAGCCGATTTAGAGTTCAAAGTGATCACAGGGTCCTAAAGCATTTCCTTACTCAATCAAATCTTACCCCTAAGTAGTGTAGGAGGGTAGCTACCTTGCAAGAGTATGACTTTCATATCACTCATATAAGGGGAAAAGACAATGTGGTAGCTGATTCTCTCTCTAGGATGTGGGCATGTCAGTAGGTTTTAGCTGTGACTGAGTTACATGGTGACTGGATTGATGAGTTATAGGAGGCCTATCTTTTGGATGATAAGCTCAACCATGTACTTCCAAAATTACAACAAGTTCTTATAGAGGAAAAGTCACATTACCAACTTAAAATTGGCCTCATTTGGCTTAATGGTAAGATTTTTATCCCCTCTATTTCTTCTTTTAGGCTGAAAATTATTGAGGAGTTACATTCTTCATCCATAACTAGACACTTTGGAGTGTTTAACAACAATAGCTTTCATTGGAAAGAATTGTGGAAAGATATTATGGACTATGTTGAAATGTATACCTTGTCAGGGTAGAACAAGGATAGTACTTGTAAGCTAGGTTGTTATTGTAGGAATTGCCTATTCAAGAAGGAAAATGGACTCATAATTGTGACGTGTCCGCTCATCCACCTGTGGGACACGTCTTAGCAGCCCATTGGGAAGAGAGTCTAGAAAGTGCCACCTGGCACTCGCAAGAAATGTCACAGGGTTTGTGATCTAGGTCTTCCCGAGTTTGCCCCGAGCAGAAGTATTCGGCCGTTCCCACTTAGGATCGACATGAAGTCAGGGTTCCTTTCCTATCAGCAAAGTCTCTAGGAAGTAGCTAGCGTCGAGCTCCAGATGAACCACTTTGCGTAGGATCAACAGACTCGAAGCGGATTTATGCTGCACTTAGTTCATGGAGAATGGGAAATGAGAGGGATGCGAAGCTCAACCTCTCTGCCCATAAGGCATAGTCCCATTCCTTTCCCCTAAAACAACATAAATCGAGATTCTAACTCTACTGATGCTAGGTCTTCATAGTCTCGTTATCATGTCTTTTGAGAAAAGTTCCCAGCTAACCGGGACCACCCTTCCGTAGGATGGACCCAAGTCACGTCCACCGCACTTTCCTCAGGTTGCTTATTTATCTAATTACCTACCACATTATGTTTGACATGCAAAAGCAGCTTTCTTAGTTAACCAATTTAAACACAGGTTCCTTCACATAACTTAGGCACCAACACAAAAACAATATCAAGCAAGTTCCTTTTTCAAATATCCGATCTTTATTTATCATAGTCCAGGAATACATCAAGTATCATGCCCGAAGGCTATCCCAACAATCAACAAGATTGCTGCTCCAAGTTCTGCCCGTAGACTAGTACACGAGCCTCGAGATCCCATCTCGAGTCACATCGGCCTCTTGTGTGGGATTTGGAGGCAAGGAATTTACAGCCAGAGCCTCCCCTGGCACCCAAGTGTCCTCCCACTCCAAGCAGCACCCAGGGAGAGACCTCTCACGGCGGGTTCGGCCCATATACCCAGCGCAGCTAACAACCCCCTTGGATAGGTCCAGATAGGCAATCGGAGGTAATTAAACCTGCCTCTCCCTCCAGGCTTTTAACCTGAAGCATTAAGTGTTTTTCCTTGAATTAGTTCCTTGAGCAAAGAAGTTCAAACAATGTACCTAAGTGTACAATCACTATCATTTCAGAGGTCGTTTGTGTGACCAACTGCTAAGGTGTGATTCCTTCTTCCCGAATGCTCCAGCATTCGATCCTAGATCGTTCTGACTTGGCGAGATTCCAGGGGCTTGGCAAGCTAGGTTGCTTGTTTTCCCTTTTTCTTTGGGTTAGGGTTTGTACCCTACTGACCCTAATTATCCTTACCTTAGGTCTCCTTGCAAGATAGATCATGGACAACCCCGTTGTTCTTGGTTGGTCAACTTGCTGGTTATCTCTTAGATCCCTTGTAGTACCTATGTACCTTTATCTTTGATCTTAATTGATCAAGATTGTCTATCCCCTTGACCATGGTTGGTCAAGATGGTTCTGTTTAAAACAGTTCCTACTCCATCTTAAGTATAATCTTCTTAAGCCTTCTTAATAATACTCACAGGCGCTTAAGCTTTTACCTATCCCTCTTGAAGGCACCAAGGACTTTGACATGGGATTCATGGATCTCAGTTCCCTTTGGTAAATTACAAACAACGTTGAATTTTCCCAACAACTTTAATGCACGTGACGTAATGCCATGCCTTCATTTCAATGCTTACAATTTAGATATAATCCATACGTTATTTTATGCCACACATGCAAAGGTACTTTCTAGGCATGCAATCCTAACATTATCCTCTATGTAATTATTTACACGATCTATAACCTTCTTGAATGATCTAACTTTATGTGATCATCGTATGAGTCTAGCTGCACTTTAATCTTTTCTGCAAATTATTACATGTACCTTAGAATCCATCTTGAGATATGGACATGCACTTTGTTTCTTTCAATGTCCTCTGAAATGCGTTTTAAGCAAGAACTTGTGCAAGGAGCAATGCACTTTATGCAAGAATTCATGCAAGATGTTTTTGGTAATTTGGATGCAATTATCTAATTCAATTTCACCTATTACGATGTCATCTTACAACAGAAATTATCTTGCTCGTTACATACATCACAACTAAGTTCATACCTAGGAAATTATCAAACACGCAATTAATGTGATGCATGTGAATATGATTTTTTCACCGTGTTGATTATAACCTACGATTTAATAATAGAGCAACTTGGGTTTGGAGTGATGCCATGATTCCCGTGGTATTGATGCCTGATGAACCGTTCGTGGTTGCGGTGCCACCTTGTTTCGAACCTCCATCCACACTTGCAGGGTTTCCGGTCATCTTTGTGGAACTACGCTTTGGGGCCATACTCGAAGACGCGTGTACGAGTGATAGAGTTCTCGCACTCTCCTATGCAAGATTCTTGCAGTCTCTCCTTGAGTGGAGAAAAAAAAGAAGAAGGGGGAGGGTCATATTTTATGAAATTCTTCTTCTTCTTCTTCTCTTCTTCTCCTCTCTCTCTCTCTCTTCTTCTTCTTCTTCTTCTTCTTCTCCTTCTCTCTCTCCCTTTTCTTCTTCTTCTTCTTCTTCTTCTTCTTCTTCTCCTCTCCCTCTCCCTCTCCCTCTTCTCTCTCTCTCTCTCTCTCTCTCTCTCTCTCTCTCTCTCTCTCTCTCTCTCTCTCTCTCTCTCTCTCTCTCTCTCTCTCTCTCTCTCTCTCTAATCATGGGGGGGGCGCTGCTACTTGGTGATGACGGAGGGGGTTGCCTCCCCTTATATGGTGGGGGGGAGGTGGTAAAGGGGGGGGGGGGGGGGGGGCGGCCGTTAACAGCCACCATCCCTTCCACCTGGGGGGGCTGCATGCCCCCCCTCTCTTCCTTAACTCTTTCTCTCTCTCTCTCTCTCTCCCCGCCATGCAGTCGGCAGGGGGAGAGGGAGAGAGTTAAATTTTTTTTAAAAAGTTTTAATTTTTTTTAAAAAGGGAGGTGTTCTTATGTCGGGGGCACGGGGATGTTACAATAATACTTAAAAGCTTCAATTTTGTAATGTCCCCATTACTTAGTTTATTTTAATGTGCATATACATTCCAAAGAAAATTGATTTATGTTGCACATTAAAAAAAAATAGCTCTAATTATAAAACTGACTCTCATTATGAAGATAATTATTATTATTAATGAGGTATTATATGCCAGCTCATGGAAGAAAAACATGGGAGACCCTCCCAAGACTAGCTTATTAAAACTATGTTTGTAGTATAGAACAACAAAAAAAAACTAGCCTAGTGGATAGTCACTTGCTAGTTAAGCGCATTTGGGTGATGACATTGTCGAGATGGGTGACCTCCCGGGAAGATTTTTCTACAAGCTAGTGGGAGCTTCTCATGTGCAGCCAATGGTGCCAATGAAGCCTTCGTAGCCCATTGCCAAGTATACCAAGGCCAAGATGCTGTCAGGATTGTGGGAAAGAAGGAAGGAGTCTCACTTGTAGCTTTCTCGCTTGCACAATGGGGGAATACACACACATGTGGAGGCTGAAAACAATTTTCCTCTTCTTAGTTGTATAAGCCAAAAAGAACACTAGTACAGAGAAATAAGAAGAACCCTATATATGGGTCTCAAACCAAACTCAACTAACTAAGGTGGCATACTAACTGAGCCACGAACTAGAGTAGATAAGGATAGCTGTCATCTAGCTATTATTCATGGGCGGTGTACCAACCGCATCTGCAGCTAACAAGTCGGTGACATAAATGCACAACGGTCACCCTGGCATATCACAAGTGGAGCTCGATATCTCAACACTCCCCCTCGAGCTCAATCCCAATTCTTGCACACCAAGCAGTCTCTGAACTTGCGCAGCTTCTCTGCGCCCAATGCCTTCATAAATATGTCAGCTACCTGATCTTCTGTGTTGACATAAACTAGATCAATAAGACCTAGTAAAACCCTCTCCTGCACATAGTGATAATGCACCTCAATGTGCTTTGTTCTAGCATGATAGACTGGGTTATTTGCCAAGTGTATATTGCTCATGTTGTCACAATAAATGACAACTGGCCCATCTGTAGGTTGATGCATATCATAAAGTAGCTTATGCAACTAACCTACCTCACATGCAGCCATTGCTACACCCTTGTACGAAGCCTCTGTGCTCGACAAGGCAACTGTAGCCTGTTTCTTGCTGCTCCAAGTGATTGCAGCACTCCCAAAAGAGAACACATATCCACTGGTGGATCATCTATCAGAAACACTACTAGCCCAATCATCATCAGTGTATCCATGCAACTGTATATGAACCCCAGTCTCATAAAATAGTCCATACTGCAATGTGGACTTCACATACCTGAGGATGCATCTAGCCGTATCCAAATGCGGTTTCCTTGGAGCCTGCATAAACTGACTTACCAATCCAATAGCATAGCTCAAATCTGGCCTGGTAATAGTCATATAAATCAAACTTCCTACTATGCGTCTGTATATAGTAGGGTCTTCTAGAAGCTCACCTGCATCTGCTCTTAGCTTCACATTCTGCTCCAAAGGAACTGAAATAGGCTTACAGCCTGTCATCCCATATTTGGACAGCATGTCCAATCCATACTGCCTCTGCAAGAGCCGTATCCCACTTGGTGATCTAATCACCTCAATGCCCAAGAAATAACGCAGCTCTCACAAATTTTTCATCTCAAACTTCTGCTTCAATAGCATTTTCACATGAAGGATATCTTCATCACTATCACCTGTCATAATCAAATCATCAACATAAATGACAAGTAGCATAATATCTTTCTCTATTTTTCTCACATAAAGTGAGAAATCTGCCTTGGAAATCTGAAAGCCAATAGTGACAAGATACTATCTTATCTTGTCAGACCATGCTCTAGGTGCTTGCTTCAAGCCATACAAGGCTTTCTTCAACCTCCAAACAAACTCACGATGAATAGCATGCACATAACCTGGTGGCTGCTCCATATAGACTTCTTCTTGCAAATCACCATGCAAGAAGGCATTCTTTACATCCATCTGATGTAAAGACCATCCCTTTGATGTAGCCATAGCAATGACTGCTCTTACGATTGCCATCCTTGCAACTGGACTGAATGTTTCTTCATAATCAATGCCATATGTTTGTGCATATCCCTTGACTACTAATCTTGCCTTGTATCTGTTCACAGAACCATCTGCATTGTGCTTCACCTTATAAACCCACTTACAACCAATTGCATTCTTATCTTTAGGCAAAGGTACCAATTCCCATGTAGCATTTGCTTCCAAGGCATCCATTTCTTCATCCATGGCTTTCTCCCATTTTTCTTTTCCCATGGCTTGCTCAAAAGAAGTGGGTTCTGGTTCCTGTATCACTTTGACCATATAGGCATAGTGAATGGCTGTAAATCCATCATATTTCAGTCTATCCACAGGATACCTAGCTCTAGTAGGCATACACAAAGTAGGTTCACTCCCAGGTGCTCTCAAAATATCCCTGGTCTTCCTTACTCCAGGTGTAACAATAGAAGGAATACCCAACTCATCATCAATGCTCTGTTTTGAGCCACTGGATTCACCATCCACATAAGAGTGACCTGCATTCACATCAAACATGGGCTGATCTACCTTCTCTTTTCCTTTTCGTGAAACCTGCATATCACTATCTGCATTGTTTTGAGGAGATTCTCCTGATCTCAATCTGCATGTCCATGGCGAAGAATGTGAACCACTACTAGAGGACACTCTAGGTCCACTAATATTTTGTGATTGCTGTTGTGAATTCTGTGCAGCATTACCATTTTGTGCATCTACATCATCAATCACATTTACTGGTTTATACCGGCTAGTCATCTCATCAAAAACAACATCTCTGCTCACTGTAAACTTACGAGTAGAAGGGTTATAGTATCTATACCCTTTCTGCTCTGCAGAGAGTAACCAATAAAGATGCACTTTTCAGCTTTTGGATCCAACTTGGATCTCAACTCATCTGGCACATGAACATAGGCAATGCAACAAAAAATTTTCAAACGAGAAATATCTGGTTTCCTACTAGTATACCTCTCCTCTGGAGTCATCCCATGTATTGCTGTAGTGGGAGTCCTACTCATTATGTAGACTGCTGTAGCAACTGCTTCAGCCCAGTAAAAATCTGGCAAGTCTTTTTCATTGAGCATGGCATGAGATACCTCTCCAATATGCCTGTTTTTCCTTTCTGCAATTCCATTTTGTTGTGGGATATGACTGCATGAATATTGCTGCTTTATGCCATGCTCCTGCAGGAACCTTGCAAACTCATTTGAGAGGTACTCTCCCCCTCCATTTGACCTTAGGCATTTTATTTGCAGGCCTATTTCTTTTTCAACCATAGCTTTAAGAGTTTTGAAATGCCCAAACACTTTACTTTACTTTTTCATAAAATACACCCAAAATTTTCTGCTATAGTCATTAATAAAAGTGACAAAATAATGACAGCCTCCAATAGATGTAGCTTTAGTAGTCCACACATCAGAGTGGATTAATTCCAATGGCTTCTTACTCTCTTGAACATGTCTAGGAAATGGTTTCCTTGCCTGTTTTCCAAATTGACAGGCTTCACATACCTTATGCATTTCTGCAACCTTGAATTTAGGCAATCCTGCAATAATATTTTGGGCCTGTATTGATTTAAGTCGCTGTACATTAACATGACTAATGCTTTTATGCCAGATATCAATATCGCAACTACAGCGGTCCCATATGTAAACATTACTGCACTCAATTCAGGCATGTCTACATCCAACGTAAACATTCTGCCCTTCTTCTTTCCTTTTGCTATCAAGCAACCTTTATTTTTCATATCCTCAACAAAGCATCCATGAGGATTAAATCTAACCTGCAAGCCCTGCTCAACCATTTGACCAACAGAAACCAGATTCTTAGTGATATTCGGGACATGAAATACATCTGACATGTATTTCTTTTTTCCATCCTGAATAGACAAAGGAATTTTTCCAATCTGCATAATAGGATGTGCAATATCATCACCAGTCTCCACAAATCCTAGTTTTTCCATTTTCCTTGTATCCTGCATCCATTCTGCATGACTTGTCATGTGGTTTGATGCACCTGAGTCAACACACCACACTTCTTTGCTTTCTTCTACACTTGTCACAGAATTGTTCATGTGCTGCTGATGCCAGGAGGCATATTCCACGGTGGATTCCGTGAGGTTTTACGGTGGATTCCGTAAACTTAGATGACCGGGGCTCATACACAAAAAGGATTCTTTGTGCGAGAAGTTGATGGGGACGCCTGTCCTTTTCGGGCATTTCATTAATTTAGTGTGTACGTGGGTGATTCCATAGCGGGTGATTCCGCAAAATGCATATTAAATTAATAAATGGTTATGAGTTTAGAGTGTGCACTCGTAATAAATTAAGGTTAGGATTTATTTCTAACCAGTTGATTTATTTTTGTAGCTGAAGACTGCTAGGTATTCACTTTTGTCGGTTTAATTGTATTATTTTACTAACGATTGTGAATGCTTCAGTTGATGTGTAGAGATAGCAGCAGTGGCGGAGGAAAGCATTGGAGTCTAGCGAGTATTCGACCTTTGGATTATATTTTGATAGGCACCACGCCTATATTTTGTCATGTCTAATGAGACATCGATTATTGATTATTATTTTGTATGCGTCTATGCGCACGGATATGTTATTTCTATTTGGACATTGAGATTGGGCGTGCCAGACTCTATGGGCATCGTCCATTAGCTTTATTTCCTATTTTTGTAGAAAGCAAACTCAAAAGCTAAAAGCTTGTCATATTTTTGTAAATTGGGCTATTATTGAGCATGAGGATGGAAATATACATAAAATACAGGCTTTGTGAAGCGCTCACACAAGGCATGGGGGGAGATTGAACCCAATTGGTCTCTTGCTTCTTGTCGTTCATGCTTTTACATTGTTTTTTGTGCAAAAAGGTAGAGTTCATTGTTCTTGGGGACCTTCCGGGATTCACTACGTGAGCATACTGCGACCGATCTGCGCACCAGTGGTATCAGAGCGGAGCTGAGATCAAGAGCTTCCAATCGCTACCCATCTCGAGCGAAGGCAGAGCTCCAGGAACGATCGGGCTCTACAGTCAATCTCGTCGCGAACCGTCGATACAGACAGACTTCTGGCAATCAAGAACCTCTGTTTCTACTCTCATATCGCGAAGGACCAGGCTGTGCAGGCGGAGGACCATGCATTCATCTCCTTCATCAAGTCGTGATTATACAGTGAGAAAATCCATATCTCCCTTTTTCAAAGTTGAATTTAAGAGTTTTTAAGCTTGGAGAAGAAGCTTAATAGTTTCAAATTTCACATCGAGATATCTGAGGAGGTTCCAAAAATCACGCGTCGTCAACAAAACGGCCCCTCCCCCTAGAAATCTGACGACACCTTCCTTAAGCTTTTTAAGCTTAATCTCCTAAGTCAAAGCTAAGCTCTGCAAGTCACACAGGGCAAGAAAGTCACTAAACTCCGGGTCCTGCACATCAGAAGTCAAGTTCTGCAAGTCGACTGGAATCAAGTCCTGCAAGTTCATCAAGTCGGCCTAAGTTCTGCAAGTCTGCAACTCTGTAAGTCGGCTAAGTCTGCAACTCTGCAAGTCAGACTAGTCAACTGGAGTCAGAACTGACTAGTGCTCAAAACTCCTAGAAGGCTTGTTCCTGTGCAAAAACTCTGAACTGGAAAGTTGTTCATGGCAAAGTATTCTACCTATCTACATGTTCGCTGAAGTATTTTCAGCAAAGGAAGATGGAAATATTGCAGATTTTTTGAAAATTGAGAAAGAAATACCCAAAAAATACATAGCCTTGTAACCCCGAATTTGAGCTACGCTCATCCCGCTAACCTGATTTTGAGTGAGAAAGGTTTATTGAGTTTTACAGGATGACGACCCCACATATGGATGATCCTATGGCTGAAGACGACCTACCTGAGCCTACCATGGAACAAAAGCTGGATCTAATCATGCTGCAATTGGAAGAAGAACGAAGGGCTAGGCAGGCATTGCAAGCGCAATTGACAAAATTACAAAGAGCGTCTACCGACAAAGAAGAACCTCAAGCTGAAGATTTGATTCGACGTACCATCGACGCCACTCTTGAAGCACAAACCATTCGCAAGGAATCCAAGATAAGTAAACGAAGTTTCAAATTTCGCACTTTCAACGGCATACGAGAAGGAAAGACTGTTTTATCATTCATTAGTCAGTTTGATGACTATTTCCATGAGGAAACTTATCCAGAAAAAGATAAAATCAAGTGTGTTACTAATCATTTGGTAGACAGAGCATCACTTTGGTGGACTGTAGTATGCAAGAGCATAGAATGTCCTGCTACTTGGGAAGATTTCAAGAAGAAGTTCATGCAGAATTTCCTTCCATCGCAATTTCATGAGAAGGCTATCAAGCAATGGGATCTACTTCAACAACGGGATCGTGAGACTATTCCACAGTATACAGAGCGTTTTTGGAATGCACTCCTACAGCTACGCATGTTTGAAGACGTACCAGAGACGACACATAAGTGGAAGTATATGTCTGGACTTCTTGGACATTACTATGCTGAAGACATGTTCAAGCCTGCTACCCTTGAAGACGCCATCTCACTAGCTCACGACACTGAAGATAAGTTACGCGGAAGAGACAGACGACCTCAGCAATTCCAAGCCAATGGTAATTATGGATCTAAACAATTCAATTCCAATTTTAGAAGGTTTAATCCAGGTCGATTCTCATCACCATCTTTCCGCAAGAATTGGGCTAAACCACCTGCATTACCATCCAATGTCAATCCAAATCCTAAGCCTATTCCACAAGCAAATCCAAATGTACCCAGACTTCCAGCCATTGCAAATAATGTAACCAAAGCCAAGCCAATAGTATGCTAAAAGTGTCACCAACCTAGGCATCTCGCAGCAAATTGTCATTCAAAGAAGCCACCAGTACATATCAACTATCTTGGAGCCATGGATGAAGACGAGCATGAGGATATGCCTGATTTCACTGAAGATGAGGATGATACTACTACTACTTCCGACACTTTACCAGGTATGCCTACTCCACATTCATTATTGACTATGAAATGTTTGGTGCATGGAAAGGAAAGAACTATCTTGCATGATGACGGTAGTACTCATGACTTTATTTCAGCAAAATTGGTAAAGGATTTGAAATTATAGACTGTACCTACGCATTATCGCATAAAAGCTGCATTTTTAAGCACTAGGTACAATGGCAGACAAGAAGTACAAGATTTAGAGATTCAAATTGGTTCATACATTGAAAGAAGAAATTTCTTAGTTGTTCCATTACAGTCAAGCGACATTATTTTAGGAATGCCTTGGAGACACCAGCATAATCCAAATATAGATTATTCCACGCACACAATGAATATTAATTTTCAAGGAAAATCTATTACATTATATGGTATGCATACATCTAATATTTTTCCACTACTTTCGCATACTCAAGCAAAACGTGCATTACGCAAGAGTACTAAATCATATCTCATTTGGGTGAATGAATTGCACGCAAAAGAAAATCATATGCACCCTAGGTATAAGGAATTTCTTGCATATTTTAAGGATTGTTTTGCAGAAGACCTACCACCAGGTTTACCACCTTCACGACCAGAAGATCATAAGATTGATTTAATACCTGGCACACAACCACCTTGCAAAGCACCATATAGGCACAATCAAATAGAGCAAAAAGAAATCCAGAGTCAAGTTGAAGAATTACTAAATAGAGGCTTCATTCGACCTAGCAGTTCTCCATTCGGTGCACCTGTACTCTTAGTCAAGAAAAAGAATAATACTTATCGTATGTGTATTGACTACCGAGCTTTAAATAAGATCACTGTAAAGAATAGGTATCCTATACCTAGAGTTGATGACCTTATGGACAAACTGCAAGGATCTTCTATATTTAGTAAAATTGACCTTAAGTCTGGATATCATCAGGTGAGGCTAGATAAATCTGACATATTTAAGACTGCATTCAGAACACAGTTTGGCCATTACGAATTCTTAGTCATGCCATTCGGATTGACTAATGCACCTACCACTTTCAGTAGAATGATGAACCGTATCTTTCTGAAATATCAGTATTGTGTGATTGTTTTCTTTGATGATATTTTGGTGTTTAGTCAAAGTGAAAAAGAGCATTATAAGCATTTATCATTAGTTTTTCAATTACTGAAAGAAAATCAATTGTTTGCAAATCCTGAAAAGAGTGAATTCTTTAAGATAGAAATTGAGTATTTAGGTCATATTGTATCAAAAGAAGGAATTAAAGTTGATCCTAAGAAAATTGATGCAATATTGCATTGGCCTATTCCTAAAAACTTGCATGAATTACGCTCATTCCTTGGTCTTGCTAGTTTCTATAGGAAGTTTGTACGTAATTTTTCGTTAATTGCTTTACCATTAACCAAACTTCTTAAGAAAGGAATTGTTTATCAATGGACTGAAATTCAACAGAAATCTTTTGACTTACTGAAACGTGCATTAACCAATGCCCCTGTTCTACAGTTGCCTGACTTTAATAGACCATTCTTTCTAGTTGTGACCGATGCTAGCGGATCAGGAATAGGAGCCGTACTAATGCAAGACAATCATCCAATAGCATATTCTAGTTCTAAGCTGAAACCCTCTGAGCTGAAATATTCCACTTATGACAAAGAACTATTAGCAGTTGTACAAGCATTAAAACAGTGGAAACACTACTTAATGGGTTCAGAATTCATGATAAAGACCGACCAGCAAAGCATTAGACATTTACTTAGCCAACCCCAAATTTCTGACCGTCATATCAAATGGGCTTCCTTCATTCAAAGTTTTCATCCTATCATTCAATACCAACCTGGAAAAGAAAATGTAGTTGCTGATGCATTGAGTAGAAGACCTGCAATTCATAATATTTCTGTCATATCTTTTGATTCTTTGATTGCTATGAAAGATACATATCACCAGGATATTACTTTTCATTCTGATTGGCAAAAATTAGTTCAAAACAATTTCATTCCTGTTGATTCATTGTCATATAATGATGGATTTATGTTTTTTGAAAAGAGACTGTGTGTTACTATTCCATTCCGATCTTTTGTTTTGAATGAAATTCATTGTCCCCCATATCAAGATCATAGAGGTATCATATCTACATTACGTATGTTAACTGAAGATTTTTATTGGCCGCATATGGATGCAGATGTATCTAATTTCGTTTCTGAATGTTTGATTTTTCAAAGAATAAAGAGACATCATGGTAAACAGTATGGATTACTAATGCCTTTGTCTATTCCATCTAAACCTTGGGAACATATTTCTATGGATTTTATTACTGGTTTACCAAATACTAAATCTAACCATGACATGATTTGGACAATTGTAGATAGATTTAGTAAGCAAGCATATTTCATTCCATGTAAGAAAACTTTAACAGCATCACAAGCAGCACAGTTATTTTTGAAAACTGTTTTTACTAACCATGGATTGCCAAAAGTGATTATTTCAGATCGAGATTCTAGATTTTGTAACAATTTTTGGATAACACTGTTTGCAAATCTAGGCACAAAGATTGATTTCTCATCTGCATTTCATCCAGAAACAAATGGACAAACAGAAGCCACAAATAGCACCATTCTAGATCTTTTACGTGCATATACTATCTCTAAACCTCAGACATGGGACACTCATTTGCATTTATTACAGTTTGCATACAACAATACACCGCACACATCTACAAAGAAAGCACCTTTTGAAGTCATTTATGGATATAGATTATGTACACCTGTTGCATCTTTGTCTAATAGAATTCAGAGTGCTGATGATATTGCTATTATGCATAACAGTATTTTTGATGAGGTTAAGGATATGATTGCTAAAGCCCAACAATCATATACCAAACAAGCTAACAAGAAAAGACAAGCCATGAATTTCAAAGTTGATGATTATGTTTGGCTGAGAACAGAAAAACGTAGACTGCAAAGTGTAGATAGACATCCAGTTGTCAAATTAGCTCCTCAATTCTATGGACCATTTAGAATCATTCATAAGATTAATGATAATGCATTCAAGTTAGAATTACCATCTCATTGGAAAATTCACAATACATTTCACATTAGTTTATTGAGACCATTTAGAGGCCAATTACCTATCCACCCTGTTTATGAAAACCCACCTTTACTAGAGGAAGAGACTGAAATACTTGAACCAGAAGCCATCATAGACACTAACTTTATGACCACTAGAACTGGCCAAAGGTATTCTAGATATCTAGTTAAATTTAAGAACCATCCTGTAGAGGAAGCACAATGGATGCACGCTAGAGACTTAAATGCTTTCCCCACTCTGTTAGCTCCACATTGAGCTAATAGCAATTGAGGTCAATTGCTATCCCACCCCGGGGGTATGATGCCAGGAGGCATATTCCACGGTGGATTCCGTGAGGTTTTACGGTGGATTCCGTAAACTTAGATGACCGGGGCTCATACACAAAGAGGATTCTTTGTGCGAGAAGTTGATGGGGACGCCTGTCCTTTTCGGGTGTTTCATTAATTTAGTGTGTACGTGGGTGATTCCATAGCGGGTGATTTCGTAGAATGCATATTAAATTAATAAACGTTTATGAGTTTAGAGTGCGCACTCGTAATAAATTAAGGTTAGGATTTATTTCTAACCAGTTGATTTATTTTTGTAGCTGAAGACTGCTAGGTATTCACTTTTGTCGGTTTAATTGTATTATTTTACTAACGATTGTGAATGCTTCAGTTGATGTGTAGAGATAGCAGCAGTGGCGGAGGAAAGCATTGGAGTCTAGCGAGTATTCGACCTTTGGATTATATTTTGATAGGCATCACGCCTATATTTTGTCATGTCTATTGAGACATCGATTATTGATTATTATTTTGTATGCGTCTATGCGCACGGATATGTTATTTCTATTTGGACATTGAGATTGGGCGTGCCAGACTCTATGGGCACCATCCATTAGCTTTATTTCCTATTTTTGTAGAAAGCAAACTCAAAAGCTAAAAGCTTGTCATATTTTTGTAAATTGGGCTATTATTGAGCATGAAGATGGAAATATACATAAAATACAGGCTTTGTGAAGCGCTCACACAAGGCATGGGGGGAGATTGAACCCAATTGGTCTCTTGCTTCTTGTCGTTCATGCTTTTACATTGTTTTTTGTGCAAAAAGGTAGAGTTCATTGTTCTTGGGGACCTTCCGGGATTCACTACATGAGCATACTGCGACCGATCTGCGCACCAGCTGCACCATAAACAAATGCTCATTTCTGTCATCACCCTGTCTACTAGAAGATGCATAATTCCCTTGTTGCAATTTTCCATTCATGATGTCATTCTGCTTTTTATAGCAGTCTTTAGCCATATGACCCATTTTACCACAGTAGTAGCATTCAACATTACTGTTTGCATTTTGGCCTCTTTGCCATCCACCACGACCTCTTTGGCTCCCCCTGCCTCTAGAGTTACCACGTCCTCCTCCATAGGACTGGTTTTCTTGAGTTTGCTGCATATTTTGATTTCTACCACGGCCTCCAGATCGGCCTCCTCTACCTCTTCCAGCATTTGAGTAGAAGACAGTTTCTTTTGAAGTTCCTCTTGAAGAAGATGCACCACCATTTCTCTGCTCCTCAAAAATTAGAAGAGTAATCAACTCCTCAAAATCAAGAAATCTTTCACGGACGGAAATGGATGTTTGAAACTGTGCATAATCCTTTCCTAGACAATTCAAGGTCACAGAAACTAAATCATCATCTTCCACTGGCGACCCAATGGAAGCAAGTACATTTGCAATCTTCTTCACCTTCATGTGGTAGTCATTGATGCTCATACTTTCTCTTTGCACATTGTGCAACTCTTGCTTGAGCTGCATTTTCCTGGCTTGCGTATTTGTGCTATACATTTTTGACAAAGTATCCCATGCCTCCTTTGGCGTACTTGCATCCTGAATATGCACAATCATAGAGTCTGAAATATTGATAGACAGCCAGTACATAACTTTTTTGGCTCTCTCAGGCCACCCTTTAAATGCCTGCATTTGCTATTGATTGGGAACATCAGGAAGAACTGGTTCTTCTTCATTTCCTGCAACGAATTCCCAATATCCTTTTCCCATAAGGAAATTTGTCATTCTAAACTTCCATGCTTGGAAGTTATTCTTGTCAAGCTTTTCAGTGACAATCTGTGAAAGAGAATCAGACGCCATTACAGAACACTGCAAAAAATTCTGTCACTGCAAAAAACATAGCTTCAACCTCACAAGGGCAAATCTGCAAAACTGACAAAAGTGGCATTTGACCACACAGTCACTTTCTAGTGATGATTTTGCATCAACAGGCAACAAGGATGATTCTGTAACTCCCAATGTCTCTGTGAACATGCATACGATGCAATTTCTATGGTAACTTTTCACCGACCTGTAGAACAGTGGTTGCACTGCAAAAAACAGGGCCTTTTCCTGAGTGCGTGTGGAAAACTTCCACCTCCAAAACAGGCCCTGAAATGGCCATATATTAAAAAAACTCCAAACTGCAAGAGGGCAGTATATTTGAGGGCAGTATATACTGCCCTCCAAAACTGCCCTCTTGCTACATAGTGAAGGGCATCTCAATTTGAAACAATGCACTCTTGCACTTTCCAGCTGTGCTACCTGTAGAGACTTGCTCTCAAACTCGAAAAATGAAAGCAACACTGGTCCTCTTACCAGAACACCGCGAACTTGGTTTGCTTTCTTGAGCTCCTTACCACGAACCACGCTCTGATACCATGTCAGGATTGTGGGAGAGAAGGAAGGAGTCTCACTTGTAGCTTTTTCGCTTGCACAATGGGGGAATACACACACAGGTGAAGGCTGAAAATAGTTTTCCTCTTCTTAGTTGTGTAAGCCAAAAAGAACACTAGTACAGAGAAATAGAAGAACCCTATATATGGGTCTCAAACCAAACTCAACTAACTAAGGTGGCATACTAACTGAGCCACGAACTAGAGTAGATAAGGATAGCTGTCATCTAGCTATTATTCATGGGCGGTGTACTAACTGCATCTGCAGCTAACAAGTCGGTGACATAAATGCACAACGGTCACCCTAGCATATCACAAGTGGAGCTCGATATCTCAACAGATGCCAAGGTCTATACCTTGGTTGTAAGCCTTGGAGTGATGGCCACTCGACAACGTGCCACGCGGTGCTCACACATAGATTCGTAAATTTTTATCTTCCTGCTACAAAAATGGAGCTTCCTCTCTGAGATCATCAATGATGTCATCAGAAGCGCTAAAAGAAAGCATTATCTCTTTGTCATCGATGATGTCATAAAAAAACACTAAAAAGCAAGTGCCCTCTCTTTTACCTCCCCTTTTTGAAAACTAAAAATTGAGGGCATGGGGATGACGAGAGAGGGATAAGAGCAATCTTGACAAGGACGAGACGTCAATTGAGAAGGAGGAGACTTTATTCCTTGAGACGAAGAGACATCATTCCATTCAACCCAAGGAAGGGGATACGCTAAAGGTCTCTCATCCTCTTCTACTCTAATCCGAGAAGAGAAGACATTGAAGAACTTTATCATATTCTATCAATCCGGTTAGAAGTCATACCTCTACTCTCATCCCTATTCCATCTAGTAGAGATAGAGAAGTATTGCTCTCCATGAGGCAAGAAGAACCATCCGCGAGGCCTATATCATTGAATCCCACAATATCCATCATAATCATCGAGAGTCTTACACCCTTGCCAACTAGTATTATTGTCGTGTTCTTCTTTTTCTATGAATCATATTTCTGTTATGGCCCTGAAGAAAAAAAATTCAAAAGCGAAAATCACAAATGACCCTACTATTGTGGAAGCAACATTTGGAGTTGTGAGCACAGGAGTCACTAATGGAGTCACAGGCACGGATAACAACCCTTTACCAATTGCGATACCACAGGTTTTTCTAAAAATTTCTATTTGAATTCAATAGAAATAAGATAAGTCTCTTGAGAAATACTGCGACGTTAGAGTATTCACTTGGTAAATGATTAGAACATTTTATATGCTAGAAATTACTAGAGAAACTATGAAAACCTAGAACGCAAGAGAAATCATGAGGAATTTTAATGTTAACCCCATAGAAAACAAGACTAGTGAATTCAAGATGAATTTACTAAGAACGAAACCCTAAAGAAACTAGCCACCAAGGATACAATTTTAATCTAAAAGCTCTGATAGAAGTTAAAAAAAAAACGAAAATAACTTTAAGTTAAAGAAATTGACTGAGGGCCAAGAAACTTGGTTACAAGAATAAACCTTAAACTGGGAAATTAGAGATCCCAAATTCTAGATACCCTTAGTTAAATTCCAAGGGAAAGAGTTCATTGTGTGAAATTCAAGTGTCGATTGCTACTAGATTAATCATCACTTGAAAGTTGCATGATTGATTGAAGTCATAACTACTTGAAGACATCAATCTTGTTTGTGATTTTTTTCTAGATTAGATCTTGATTGAATTAAATATTGAACATATATAAATTGAGGAGCCCTATACCTTCCCCAAGGATAGGTGTTGAATTCCCATACCAAGAGGGGATGTTTTTACCACCGCGGAAACATGGACTGGCTTCGATGGTGAGAGGTCTCCCAGCATGGATCATATTAAGTAGGAGGTGGAGAGGGTGCCAAGGGAGCTGTGGCTAGTAAATCCCTTACGCACCTAGAAACTACTTGGTCCCCTATATGGTCCAAGTTCTACTTAAGACACCTAAAAACGCTAGCTTACGCAAGTGAATTAGGTTCCAAGATAGATTAGCTTGGACTCATAAACACATTCTTGTGTAAGATGGACAATGACACTAACAGTGACTCAAACTGATAGTTCCATTACCCTATTATGAGTGTCAACCAAGTACATGCCTTTATAGCTTTTTGGATAGTACTAGTCTCCTCACTATGCATATGGGATTCTGAACATCTCTTCCTAGAGCTTCTAAAGCATACATCTTTTCTCATATCTTCCATACAAAGCCACACTTATGGGCCAGCCTGTTTTGGGCATACATCCAGCCTCTATGGGCATAATCATTTGATTTCTCAACACCCCCCCCAAATGATAAGTCTCTACCCTTGCTGGCTTTTTGCCCCCCCTGCATGTGAATGTGGAGCACGAGACTAGCTCTTTGGTAGCCTAGTCAAGTTAAGGCTTGAAACTTTACATCTTGATAAGGGTTTTTACATCCACTATGGGAAATTATTTGTTGTCAGCAAAACGGAAAGTATCTTCTTCATCTTCCTTTGGCTTATTTTGGTGATGTCCTCGATATTCTTGGTCTTTGTTTTTATTTTCTTCATGCTCTTCATTTTTTTCTTCATTATCTTGTGCTAGTCTTCTTTGTGAGGTCCTTTTGATCTTCTTTCTCAATGAGTTTGAGATGGATACAAATAGGTACATTGATGTAGCTTGACATGACATAAACTTTGGGATACATAGATTTGGGGGTTCCATGCAGTTTTGCAAGACATATATATTTCTCTTTGGATAGCTTTGGGACTTGCAAGAATGCATTGTTTGACAACACATTATGACATTGGGCTTAGATACATAGAGTTTGGAGCTCTGGATCAGTGGTGGCTATATGATGATGTTCATTGAAATGGATTGGCATTACACTGGCATTAATTTTTCTTGACATTTGTGCATAAAACATCTCCCTTTTAAGGGCATGGGAAGGTCTTACCATTGAGCAAATGCTCAAGGTAGTGTTTAGTCCCTTACAATGAGGCTTACAAGGGGTTTTATCAATTTGACATTTCCACATTAAGATATTGCAGAGAATGAACTTTAAATAGATGAGATAATACCAGAAAGTGAGTTGCTCTTGAGTGTCCCAAGAACACAAGAAGTAGTGCCAAATAACACTAACATTGATTGTAAGAATTATTGGTTCTTCTCAAACCAAATTCTATGGTTCACTCTTACCCATGGTTTCTAGGTAGGTCCAAGCTATCTAAAACAAGAGTAAACATTGATTAATCAAAGTAATGCTTACCACTGGATGAGGAGCAAACAAAGTTGTCCCTAAAGTTATGGGCAATAGAAAAAAAATGGTATATCATAATGGAAATATCTTTTGGCTCATCCAAAGTGACACAAAAATGGAACATCAAAAAGTAAAGTTTCAATGAAGTGCACATTCTCACAAGATCTTAGAAAGACATTCTCTTACAGCTGGAAATGCTTATTTTATTTTGATAGAAAGGGAATGAACTTGATTCCATGGATTACTTACTTCTTGATTCTAAACTTGCTTCAAGAGTTTGGTTTAGAAACTCAAATTGAGTTATGGATGCATTGCTCTCCATGTTATGTGCCCACCTTTGATTTAAGTGTTGATAAAAGTCCAAAGTCAAATGACTTGTTCTTTTTCCACCAAGCACCACAAACTACTGAAGAAGACTCAAAAGGTGATGATAATCTATAAATTGATAATGATGAATTGGAGGATGGGGAAGATGAATTCATTCTATAAAAGGGCTATCCCATACAATTTGAAACTAGACAATGAATTAGTTAGGGATCCTGCAAAAATAGCAATTTCATGAGCTTTGCATATGGAGATATTGCCCCATGACCTAATGGTTGTATATGATAATCTATCTTTGGCCTAAAAATGCCCCTTGTAGAAAAATGTATATCTGCAACATACATGTAGGAAATTCTTGCAATAAGCCCTAATAAGAGGGCGAATTTGATCCTCCCTTTTATGTTGCAATTCCTAGAAGAATCATAAAATGATAGAGTTGAGATGTGATGGTGATTACTCCAAATTTTGAAATAATAATAGTTCCCAGTCATCTAGTAAAAGTGAATCTAGTTCAAAGAATGATAGAGAAGAAGAACATAGAGAAAGTCCCCTCCATTAGACCTATATTTATTGAAATTATTTATGTTCAACAAAGAAGTAGAAGGAGATAAAAAATACTTACTCTTACTATCAATAATGAAACTAAACATCACCTTAAAGCTAGAACTCACCTATAAAAGGTCAAGTAATGGTCATGCATGACTATCACAATAAATTTTCTACGCGTTTTTACAGTTTGATAAGGATGTGGAGGTGATTAACTTGACTAGCTTTGATTTGGGCACCAGTAATAGATTCCTAGCAATTCTCATAGAAAAGTTCTTCCCCATCCAATGGGAAAAATGAGGTTAAAATTCGACTAGTTTTTGTTGTAAAATAATATGATATTAGTTGAATTTATAACTAAATTTTCCAAAAAAAGGCCAAATTTCATCAAGACAAAGTTGAATTTAAACCAACTTTTGAAAATATATCCAAGAGAAATGCATTGAAGGGTAGTTTTTTGTGAGCTCTTATCCCTAGGCTTCATCATCCCCTATCTCTAGAATAGAATGGCTAGCTTGTATCTTTGCCCTCTAGGCAAAGGATGTGGTAGCATTTCGACTTATGAATAAGCCAATTCAACTACTCGTATACATTACCAACCAAGGCTTTATGCAACCCTTTCAACTTTGAGAGACTCAAAGAAATGAGTTTCCCTTCCACCTCCTCATCCTCAATTGTAGCAAGAAAGTGAGTGAGACGCATTTTCTGCGAAGCTAACCTAAATTTCCAAGGCAAAATTTTATTGTGCCTCAACCACTCTACAGACTCCATTTGTAACTATGTCTTGGATTTAGCCATAGATGCTTCAAATCCTATATAAAGGATTGTAGCTATTGATTCTCTGCCCTAATTTTATTGAGTTACTAAGAAAACTCCAAAGTATCTCTAAGTGCTTATATTGTGAGCCAACTAATCATTTGATAAGCCATGAACTAATGGGCCTTTGGGTCCAACCCATTGACAAAACAACAAATCGAATTTGATTATGACGATGACACAAAATCTCTAAGTGGTTTGACTCATGCACATAAATTGAGCACCAACATAACCCATAAAAGTACTTGGAATGTTACCGTAGCTTGGGTGGTTAACTCTAAGGTCATGCAAAGCTCGTTAAAAGGATATTATGGCCTTGACATGGCCAAATCCTACAAGAAACAAGTAAATTCCTTGGTCGTCTTTGGGCTTAAGCATTGGTAGCCATAAGAATAGGCTAATATACAATCAGAGTCATTTTGCATTGTTTCTACAATAGATTGAGCCAAAACTAGAACGAATATGACAAGGCAAAAGATTCCAATGGTAGATATGATGTAGGAACTTGTTGTACAGCCTCAATATCCCATCAAGAGTATCAATAGTAGAAATAAGGGAAACAATCTTAGTTTTTTACAAGCCCACCATGGAACTACAATTCTCCTTGGTAGGGCTAATGCCATTAGTCTTCATCTCCATGTTGTGATTGCCCTCTTCATTGGAAGTGGTCAAGATATTAGGGAAGGAGAAAAGTCAAGTTATAAGTGTTGTCTATTGACATTGCAGTCAAGGGGGTAGATGACCCATTGATCTCATGTTCAAATCAAGTGACAAATATAGCCACCTAATTAATTAGCACCTTCAACTCATGTTGCAAAAAGGGTACTACTTGTTAGAGATGTTGAAGACCTTGGTTCATAGGTAGATGACATCATAAAGATTTAGAAGCCTTGTATATTGTGGATACTTTAGGCCCTTATTATTACTAATGGGAACCTTGAACACCTCCTCCATCTACTATTAGAAGTATAGCATGGGAACCTAATGTAAGTAAGGGTGCATGAGGGAAGGTGAGGTATGAAGGGACTAGAGGACAAGGGAAACCCTAACCCTAGCTTCCAATGGTGGCTATATAAACAACCAAAGGTCACTCTTAATGTAGATGAGAGAGTGTACTTTAGTTGTACTTGAGTAACTTACTAAGCAAGATCTTTTTCTTGTACTTAATCTCTCTTATCCCTCTTGTGCACACATTTCCATGTTCCCACTTTGATATTTCAACATGGTACCAGAGCCATCTCATATCCATTGAGCTTGCTCTAGCTCCATCTTGATCTAAGTGCACATGAGTGTGTGGTTTCTCACTTGAATATCTCAACCTCCATAACCAAAACACTTAGTGGACGACTTGGTGAGGGCAAAGAAGGCTATTTCAGCTCATGGCCTTTTATAGAGACCTTTTCCCTAGCTCAGGACACACCAACCTAGCACTAAAACCTCAACATTTCATGTTGTACAACTCGACTTTGCAACAAGACCAAAAAAGGTGCAATTTTGGACAGTGTAATATTTAGCATGTGATGTGTGCTGTGCATGATGCAATGTTGGCAGCCTCCATGGGGCATTGCAAGTCCCCCCAATTAGGCCTTCTAACCCTTAGAGGGTTTGTCCTAATTCTATCTATGCTACTCACACAGAGAAAAACCCTAACTGTCACTTGTTTAGTAGCCATAGCCATGAAGCTAAATCTTTCTTCATTTCCACTTTAATCATCCTGGAAGTCACTAATAGTGATTCTAATCATTGATCGATCATCTTTGGAGTTCATTGTAGGTATGGAGGCTCAAAACTCAGAGGTTCTTGCCTCAAAGAAGGTGACTCTCAAGCTGACATTCAATTGGACTCCAACATAAGCATTTCACTAAGCTTGGATACTAGTGTTTTTAAACACTACTGATCAAACTATTAATCATTGCTTTCTAGTTAGTATAAGAAATCTAAAGGTTTTTAGGCCTTAACCATATTCGTTAAGTACTTAACTATCCTTATTGTTCTTGACTAGTATAAGGTTATGTATCAAATATAAACACATAGACCATTTTCATCTCTTTATCTAATCGTATTCGTCTGATTATACATCATTTACTTTCAGCTTGCCATTTACTTGGTTTAAAACACCATTTCATTTGCTTCCACTCTTATTGCCCACCTTGTAAAGGATTAGACGCTATCATTTCCCTATGCAATCAATAAGACCTTCCTATCATGGCCTACGTTGATGCAAAGCCTCAAATCTACAAGTTTGATGGGAGAGACTTTCACCCATGGTAGGTATTAGTGAAATATAAAGTGATGGAGAGGAGTTACTAGCCCTTCATCAAAGGGACCGAGGCCATAGATCCATGCAACCCTACAGATGTCAAAGACGATGAAAGAGCCCAAGCCATAATAATGTTGCACTTGGATGAATCTTTAATCCACCACATTGATCAACTTGCAACTATAAAGGAGAAGTGGGATGAGCTCAAGAAATTGTATGGTGCAAGAGGAAAGAACTCCAAAATCTTCCTCAAAATAGAGTTCTTCAACCTAAATACAAGCAAGAAGAAGACTTGGAAAAATTCATTTCCCACATGAAGGGACTGATGGCCCAATTAGCTTCAATCCAAGCTCCAGTTGCCATTGCCATACTTTTAAAACTTGTAAGGAAAGTCTTTTCAACTCTTGTAACTATCCTAATAAATGTACAAATCCTACACTTGAAGGTTCATTCAGTCTTGTATGTATGAGGAGAAAAGAAGCACTAGCTCAGCATCTACCTCAACAACCCATGATTAACCCTTAGTCCATACTATTACTACTAAATGTTCATTTTGCAATAAAAAGGGATATATTGTAAGCAACTGCTAGAAAAATATCCCAACAAGATAGAATGCAACAAATGTAAGCATACATGACATATCACCAGTAAATCTCCTAACTCCCTTAAAGGAGCAGAAGAATTGGAGGCCAACTATGTCTTCAAAGCACCTAATGATCAACTTTTTAATATCTGGTGTATCATCTTTCCATAAGCATCCCTGTAGCCTACTTTATAAAGGCATCCCATTGATTCATTCAGGGGGGGGGGGGGACCATTTACATGCTATGTAATCCAATGCCACCTTGGCATTGAGGGGGGTGTTAGAAGTATAGCATGGGAACCTTGTGTAAGCAAGGGTGCATGAGGGAAGGTAGGCGTGAATGGACTAAAGGACAAGGAAAACCCTAATAACCCTAGCTTCTAGTGGCTGTATAAATAGCATGTCACTCTCAATATAGATGTAAGAGTGTACTTTAGTTGTACTTGAGGAACGCACTAAGAAATATCTTTTTCTTGTACTTGAGCTCTCTTCTCCCTCTTGTGCACACATTTCCATGTTCCCACTCTGATATTTCAACATCTACATCAATGGCAACACGTCTAGCATCACACTATCACCATCACATGGAAGATGTAAGCAATTAGCCCACTGATGCAATATCAAAGCAAGCCACACTACCAAGGTACACTTCATTAATGTCAACCAACTAGTCACCAATTTCAAGTGCTTGAGGGTGCACGTCAATCATCTTCCAAGGAAGGGATGTGATGCTTTAAGACAAAGCTTCCAAAGTAAGATTGCATTATTAGTAAACTTGGTAGAATAATAGACTTGAATACCACAATCGCATGTGTTGCCATGGTAGTCGAAAGGAAGCAAGGTAATTGCTATCTGTAAATTGTGAAGCACATCTATGGTGATCAACTACCTTCTTTTACTTTTCTTGTGATCTCTAAAGTGCATACTTTATCTTTGCATAGGATGCATCCAAGTTTTCCACATAAAAATTAGCCTTAAAGATCTTATCCTTAGTCTGCAAGATAGGTGGTACCTTCTTGCCACACTCAACCACCTCAAATGGAGCTTTGCCAGTGGAACAACACCTAGGAAGCTCTCACTCACCTATAGTTAGACCTGTCTCCCGAAGTCATACCCATAGAACCTCCCTTTGTACATGAACTGGGTCTTCAAGTGTGGGACACTACCATAGGCTTGTGCCTATGGTTCGACCCAACTCCCAGTTCCTCTGGCATAGATTGCATAGTGAGGTAGGCACACCCCAAGTAGTGCACTTCCTTTTCCTTTCAGGTATATTCAGCAATCCATGATCAACCACTGACATCAAAGGCCCCCATCATCAATCCATCATCGGCCTCCACAACCTCTCATCCATTGTGATGTGTTCTTCTCCATCACCAACCTCCCCAAAACCCCATCATCAATCCACATGGAAAACCTTCAACCACTCAAGCCTTTGCCAACAAGTGCCATGGGACTTGCATTTGGCTAGGAGGGGGTAATGTTACACCATTGGAAGTCCAAGATGCAACCGAAAAGCCCCAAGAAGGTAGAAATGGAAGACAACCAAAGGCGAGGAAAAAAACAGAAAAGAAATGCAAGCTTAGAAATATGCAAGAAAAGCCTTAATATAAAAGGAAGCACATAATAACAAGTGCACTAAATATTCTAGCAAGGAAAGCATTGGACACATTATAATTCATTTTGTAAAAGAGTGCCAGGCTCCCTCATGTACAATTTGTAATTGTAGACATGTATGGATAAATATAGACAGTTTTGGCCAAAATGGATGGGCGCTTAAAGAGGAGGAGGCCATGTATAAAAGAAAAAAAAGTGAATGAAGAGGATCATTCTTGTGTGTGGCCAAAACTAGCTCTCTTCTTCTCTTCTTCTTACTTGCTTGAGCTTGTGCTTGAGAGAGGGAGTGTGAAGGAGTGAGTGTGTGAGGGTGAGGGACCATGGTGGAGAAGCTCTCCATATTCTCCTCTCTTCTTTTCTCTTCGATTGTCTCACATGCACGGAAATGGAGCATGGAGCTTGGAGTGTAAGGATCAAGCTTGCTTGAGCTTGCACCTTAGATCATGGAGCTACCAGAGAGCTTTGGGGAGGAGACAACTCAATTGAGCATGAAGGTAAGCTCACTACACTCGTAGGCATGAGAGCGTGTACGACTATGTGAGAGGTAGTCATTGCACTTGGCTTGAAATGCTTAAAGTAGTAAGTCATCCATGGGTCTTGGCGATTGAGCAAGAGTTCCCACAATGCATTCATAGAGTTACTCTGTAGTGATATGGATCCGTGTCTTTATAAAAGAAGGCCTGTCACTAAATTGATTGCTTATTACACATTCTCTATTTAATAAATTCATGTCAATAAATTAAGGACTCACTTTTCTTTAAGTGTTGATGATGATCTAGCATGGCCATGAGACCATTTAGAGACCAGTATTCCTAGTGCATCACTTAATGGGGTGATCAGAGCACTGTGACGTGGATATCTAGTACAGGCAGTACAAGTTATGAAGGGGGAAAGAAGTGTCTGCCAAGTGTAAGAGTGTACACAAGAACCAAGGAGTTACACATAAATGAAGATGGATTGAGTTCTAAGAAGAGGAAGTATTGTGTATATGTATTTATGTGTGCATCGAGGGACGTCTGGGAATGTTTACTTGTGTGTAATGAGCATTGCATTCATTTGGGGTCATCCTCTCCCCTACAAGTCAAGGTTTAAGGTCTTTTCTTTCATTAAGAAAGACGAGAGAGAGAATTCTCTCACTAAGAAAGACGAGAGATGTGATCCTCTCGAAGTGAGGAGAGAAGTGATTTTCTCTTTCTAAGGTCTAAAATGAGACAAGCTTTTGTATGGAATTCATGTGGTTGCATGGACCACAAGTTAAGAGTATAATTTAAAAAGCTATTTTTTGGAAAATCCATTTTAAAAATATCTTGCAATAGAAAAATGATCTCTAAAAATAGGATGCGTGGGTTATCGGAAACAACGAGATCTACAACTTTCGTGTTGGACATTTTTTCATCTAAACAATGCACAAAGAGATAGCTCAAAATTAGTGCTGCAGAGTGGAACAACCACATCTTGCATGAAGATCAACTCAACTCTCTCTCCAAGAAGAGAAGCTCTTGAAAGCCTATAAAAGAGAAGGCTCTCCTTGGGTGTAAGGGAGAGGTGATTATAACTCCACAAGGGGGGGGACTGGTCCATCTTTCAGTCCCTAGTGTGTTGCCAATTTCTCTATCTCTCTCTCTACATCTTTCTTTTCTCTCATCTATTCTCCCTCTGTGCCAACATAATATTTGCCATATATATTTTAAGTATATAAGAAAGCCGAGCGTGTATCTTGGATTCTATAACAGTGGTATCAGAGCAGGTCTCTTTGCTTTTCTCAAAGTAAAGGCGATCCTTGTAAGAAGAAGGTAAAGATGGCAACTGATGAAGCACCCACAAGTGAGCAATTACAGGCTCAATTGACAGAGTATCATAGCTTGTTGGAGATTCTTGAAGTACGTCAATTGATTGACAGCTTAAAGGAAAGGGAAGAAGCTACTTATGAAGGACCAAATCCTCCAAAATATGGTGATACTAGAGGAAACACCATTGCACCAATTGATGGTTAAGATGCAAAGCATCTAATTGCTGAGAAGCTTCCTAGAAGGAAAAAGGATTCTCGGGTCAAGAAGAGTAAAAAGACCTCACCTCGAGTGAGACGGATAAGGAGGGAGTCATCTCCCTCAGCAACCAGCTACTCCCCTGATTACTCAAGTTCCTCCTCCTCCTCCTCATCTTCTAGTTTCTACTCTCTTAGTTCTAAGTCTTGTGCAATCCGCAAACAGACAAAGAGGGACCATAAAAGGAGCAAGCTTAAGAAGACTAAGACTTTCAAGTCTTGGGATAAGGACATAAATTTGACTCTTACTCTGGTAAGAGAGATCCTGCTAAGGCGTTAGCCTTTGTCAGGCAATTTGAAGTTGCTTTCTCTGATGGTAATTTCTCAGAAAAGTCCAAGCTCAGGCATGTAGGCATGCACTTAAAAGACACCGCTAGCAATTGGTGGTTGACTCTCATTTTGGAGAGAAGAAAACCTATGACTTGGGAAAAGTTCAAGAATAAGTTTTATGCTCAGTTCTTGCCTCCTAATTTTGAGAATGATGCCAAGAAGGACTGGGATTGGCTAGGCCAAAAAGAGCATGAAAAGGTCACTAGTTATGTGGACAAGTTTTGGTCTACTCTTCTCAAGGTTACTCCTTTCATGGAGATCAATGATGAAGCAAAGAAAAGGAAGTTTGAAGCTAGCCTACTCCCTCATTTACACAGAACCATGAAGGTGTATCCACATGAAACCTTATCTCACATGATGGAGTCTGCCATCATAGTTGAAAGTTTGCATACACCTGGTACATCTTGAAAGTTTTAGATGAGCTCCTATATAGTTAGACAAGAGCAGCTCTATGATCAACCAAGAGACATGACTAATCAAAAAAGACCTACCTTTACCCATGACCAATATAGCCAGAGGGTAACAAGAAGAAGTGCAAGTATCTCTCACCCTCTAAGATACAAAAGTACAAAGAGGAAGGAAGGTGCTTTCGTTGTGGTGAGTTAGGGCATATGAAGCCTGATTGTCCTCACAAAAGGAAGGAAGTAAATGAAGCCTGATTGTCCTCACAAGAGGAAGGAAGGTGCTTTCTTTGTGGTGAGTTAGGGCATATGAAGCCTGATTGTCCTCACAAAAGGAAGGAAGTAAATGTGGTTAAAGATCCTCCTCCGCCATCCTCAAATTTTGTTTCGGATGTGCAAGCTAACACTCATTCAAATGAGAAGAAAAGACAACTCTTAAAGTGTTGGGGAACACTCAACAATCAATGAGTTTTGATACTCTTTGATCCAAGGTCCACAGATAATTTTGTGTCAGCAGATACTGTTGAAAGGCTACAAATTCCACCGGATCGATTGGGAACACCAAGTGGATCAGGTTCGGCATTTGAAGGACTTACAACCAATTCTACTCCTATTCAAGGGAAGTTGAATCTTAGAATTGGGGATTATCGCAACCAAGAATCTTTTCTACTTGCACCCATAGGTAACTGTGATGGTATCTTAGGCATGCCTTGGCATTACAAGATTAGACCTCTTCCCGATTTTTTAAAGAAAACCCTTGCATTTCAATTCAAGGGTCGAAACATAGTATGCATTGCTGATGTTGGAGATTGGCCTGTGGTTAGTCATGTTAGCATTTCTAAAGAAATGAAGAAAGCTATTTTTGCATACATGATTTTTGTGAGAGGGTCAAAAGAAACTAATGATTCAAGGGCACTTGGTGCCTCTAATGAACACACAATACCAACTAATGCTTCTAAGTCTCAAACTTTAAAAGAACCCCTCTCTTAATTGATCAAGCTAGACATGATTTTGTTAAACAATATGAAGATTATTTTAGTGATTCACTCCCAAGAGAGCTACCTCCTAAGCGCCTAGAAGATCACACAATTGATCTTATCCCAGGCAGTTCACCACCTAACCAACCGCCTTACCGAGTAAGTGCAAGTCAGTTAGAGGAGATCCTAACACAAGTAAACGAACTATTGGAAAAAGGGTTAGTTCAACCTAGCTCTTCTTCATACTGCTCTCTAGTCTTACTTGTTCAAAAGAAAGATGGTTCTTTCCGTATGTGCATAGACTATAGATTTTTGAACAAGATCACAATCAAGAATCGTTTTCCTATCCCAAGGATAGATGATATCTTGGATAAGTTGCAAGGGGCTAGTTATCTTTAGTTGCATTGATCTCAAGAGCAACTATCACCAGATATAGATAGCACCTAAAGATGTTCATAAGACAGCTTTTCGTACGACATTTGGACTATACGAGTTCTTAGTCATGCCATCTGGTTTGACTAATGCACCCACCACATTCAATCGAATGATGGAGAGAAATTTCAGACCTCACTCAACGTTCACAGGTGTCTTCTTTGATGACATTCTAATATTTTCACGGTTTGAAGAAGAGCATAGAAAACATATATCTATTATTTTTCAAGAGCTTCACAAGCATAGACTACAAGTCAATGCTAAGAAGAATGAATTTTTCCTTTCGGAAATTCATTACTTAGGCCATATTGTTTCTTACAATTTGGTGAGAATGGATTCTGAGAAGATTTGAACCATTATTGAATGGCCTACACCTACTTCTATACATGAAGTTAGAAGTTTCTTGGGCCTATGTTCATACTATAGGAGGTTCGTACGAGGTTTTGTGTATGTTGCATCTCGTCTACATGACCTTACTAAGAAGCAAATGCCTTTTTGCTGGGGATCAAGGCAACTACAAGCCTTTGAAAGAAATAAGTTTCTTGTGACTCAAGAATCGGTTCTCATAGTTTCGGATCCTCAAAAACATTTTGAAGTTCACTGCGATGCTTCTGGGGATTGCATTTGAGAGCCGATACCTCAAGGACCATGAGCTACATGCTCCGGTATATGAGAAAGATCTTATGGCGGTGGTACATGCTCTTCAAGTATGGAAACACTATTTACTTGGTGCAGATTTTGTTATTAAAACAGATCACCAAAGTCTAAGATACTTCCTCACTCAGAAGAAGCTCTTAGAGAATGGTGCGCAGATCGGTCGCAGATAGCTCACGTAGTGAATCCCTGAAGGTCCCCAAGAACAATGAACTCTATCTTTTTGCACAAAAAACAATGTAAAAGCATGCACGACAAGAGGCAAGAGACAAATTGGGTTCAATCTCCCCCATGCCTTATGTGAGCGCTTCACAAAGCATGTATTTAATGTATATTTCCAATCTTCATGCTCAATAATAGCCCAATTACAAAAATATGACAAGCTTTTAGCTTTTGAGTTTGCTTTCTACAAAAATAGGAAAATAAAGCTAATGGACGGTGCCCATAGAGTCTGGCACGCCCAATCTCAATGTCCAAAATAGAAATAACATATCCGTGCCCATAGGCGCATACAAAATAATAATCAATAATCAATGTCTCAATAGACATAACAAAATATAGGCGTGGTGCCTATCAAAATATAATCCAAAGGTCGAATACTTGCTAAACTCCAATGCTTTCCTCTGCCACTGCTGCTATCTCTACACATCAACTGAAGTATTCACAATCGTTAGTAAAATAATACAATTAAACCGACAAAAGTGAATACCTAGCAGTCTTCAGCTACATAAATAAATCAACTGGTTAGAAATAAATCCTAACCTTAATTTATTACGAGTGCGCACTCTAAACTCATAAACGTTTATTAATTTAATATGCATTTTACGGAATCACCCGCTATGGAATCACCCATGTACACACTAAATTAATGAAACGCCCGAAAAGGACAGGCGTCCCCATCAACTTCTCGCACAAAGAATCCTCTTTGTGTATGAGCCCCGGTCATCTAAGTTTACGGAATCCACCGTAAAACCTCACGGAATCCACCGTGGCACGGAATCCACCGTGGAATATGCCTCCTGGCATCATACCCCCGGGGTGGGATAGCAATTGACCTCAATTGAGAAACAGATGCGTTGGGTAAATTTCTTATCTATGTTTCATTTTCAAATCCTTCACACATCTGGAACTAAGAATGCGGTAGTAGATGCTCTATCACGGCGACCACGAGTGAATGCAATCACAACTGTTTACCATAATGAGTTCATGGATTTACCCAAAATGTATGCAACTGATTCCGACTTCTCAACCATATGAGATCAGCTTAACTCAGGTCAGTCGATTACACCTTACTCGATTCGAGATGGTTATTTGTATCATCATCAAACAATTTGTGTAGCATTACCATTGCGGCACAAGGTAATGGATGAAGCACATGCATCTCCATATGTTGGACATAGGGGTATTCTACCCACTACTCAAGCATTGGAAATATATTTCTTTTGGCCCACTCTTAGAGCTAACATTGAAAGATATGTCCACGAGTGCAAGATATGCCAAAAAGTAAAGTATGACAGGCATAAACCACATGGTCTACTGAAGTCATTACCTATTCCTAATGAGCCTTGGGAAAGTATAGCCATGGACTTTATCATGGAGCTTCCTCACACACAAGCAAGCAATGATGCAATCTGGACTATCATTGATAGATTCAGTAAAGCAAGCCCACTTTATACTTGTGCGAAAGACAATCAAAGCCGATCATATGGCTAAGCTATTCATTGCTCATATTTTCAAGCATCATGGCATGCATAAGTCCATTATAAGTGATCAAGATCCCCACATGACCAGCCTCTTTTGGCAAGCTCTCTTCGAGAACCTTGAGACAAAGTTAAAGTTTTCATCCTCTTATCATCCTCAAATGGATGGGTAGAGTGAAAGTGCTAATTCTACTATTTTGGACCTTTTGAAATCCTATCTCTCTGATAATCAAAGAGAATGGGAAAAGTATTTGCCTTTAGTAGGGTTTGCATACAATAATATGGTGCACTCTAGTATTGGTAAGGCACCCTTTGAGATCATCTATGGTAAGACTCATTTACCACCCATTGTTCTTACAAATGATAAGATCTTTGCAGCAGACGAGTTTGTTAGAGACATTGATACAACTTTCACTCAAGTAAAAGCTGCTATCCAAAGGACACAAGAGAAGCATAAACATGAAGTAGATAAGCATCGGTCGTAAGTTAGATCTCAAGTTGGGACATTATGTTCTTCTTAAGTATGAGAAGGCTCGCTTGAAGAAGTAGAAAAGTCAAAAGGGTAAAGTGGTTAAGCTTTCTAATCGCTATTATGGCCCTTTCAAGATCACAGATAAGATAAACGATGTGACTTTTTGTTTGGATCTACCAAGTCATTGGAACATTCATAATGCTTTCCATATAAGTTTGCTACGTCCCTATATTGGAGAACCTCCAATGGAACCAATCAAGGAAGATTTACTTGACATAGAAGAAATAGAAGAGTTTCTTGTGCCTAAAAGAATTTTACACCATCATGACAATACTCTAAGGTCAGGTAAGGTATTACGGAAGTATCTGGTTAAGTTTAAGAATTATCTCCCATTGGACACTCACTTTATGACTGAGAGAGAACTACAAGACTTTCCAAATCTTCTTAAGGACTATGTATCCCTCTACAATTGAGGTCAACTTATGTATTTATGTGTGCATCTAGGGACACTTGGGAATGTTTACTTGTGTGTAATGAGCATTGCATTCATTTGGGGTCATCTTCTCCCCTACAAGTCAAGGTTTAATGTCTTTTCTTTCATTAAGAAAGACGAGAGAGAGAATTATCTCACTAAGAATGACGAGAGACATCATCCTTTGGAAGTGAGGAGAGAAGTGATTTTCTCTTTCTAAGGTCTAAAATGACACAAGCTTTTGTGCGGAATTCAATCTTAAGGTTGAGACCCAAACATGGAGAATCACCAAAAGATACATGGTATCTATTATCATCCAACTGTCTAGCTGAGATAAGACTGGGACATGGCATACATCATGGAGCACAAAAGGAGCACTGATATCAAACCATAGTCTAACATCACCTATTCCAATGATATGCAATACAGTGTCATCTCTTAATCTAATAGAACTTGTAACAATACAGTAGCTATGAAACGAATGATGATCAAGAGTAATATAGAATGAAGCCCCCAAATCAAAAATCCAACACTGAGAGTAAGAAGCCAGTCAATTGAGTAGCCTCAAGTGATGAAGCAACAAGTGTCTAATCATTGAAACTATACTACAAGGCATTTATCTCCTCTATCTTCACACTGGACTTAGGCACAATCTTAGTGGACTTTGTATTTTCTTGCACTTTCCCCTTGCCTTTCTTATTACATATTTTATGGAACTACGGCCCAATGTGACCTTGTTGTCCACATAATGATATGTCAAATAGATTTATGACTATAGGACATCTTGCAAGATTGCTGCCCTAAGACTTCTATGAGTCTATACTATAGTTATTATTCCCATTTCCACCATTTTTGTCTTTAACTATAATGCATGAGAACTACGGGCTACATTCATATTCTTTCTATTCACTTTTTTAAATAAGAAAAGCACTCTCTACATCACCACATTTAAAGCTATCTTCAAGAGGATTAGTAGTCATAGTAGTATGGAATGTATCCCATGACTCTCATAGTGTGACGATCATGAACAAAGACTTTATGTCATCCTCAAACCGAATGCCCTATGAGATAAGTGAGATGAAACTCATTCAAATAAGTAGATATAGGGTGCCCTCCTTTATGCAGAGATCCACAAGCTTCTTTAACCATTACAACTAAGATGCCAAACTCCACTTACCATAAGGATTAGATATCTTTTTCCATAAATTATATGCACCATCATTAGTCAAAATAATATTGAAATACACCTACTTAGACAAAGATAGAATGATAATAGACTTGCATAACTCATCAAGTTCATCCTAGTCATCTCTATCCCAATTTTCTGGCTTTATGTCCTCGACTTTAAAACCCTAACCTATTTCTTTTGCACCAATACTACCTGCCATATTTGCACCTTCCAATATTGAAAGTTGTTATCATCCAACTTCTTAATGTTGAAAATAGCACTATCATTGGATGCATATGTAGCTCTTGCCATTATGTTTGCAAAGGATTGTAAAAGTACAAGAGTTGTAATGTAGGAAGTTTTATCCTCGGATATGAGAAGCTAGGTTTTGCTGTAGAAAATCGTAGTCTATTTTAGCATAGGATATGAGAAGCTAGGATTTGCTATACATAGGGCTAGTGGACCAAATATAGGCCATCTTGTTATTTTTAGAATAAATACTTCTCAAGGACCTTCATGGCTCCTTCCACCTTGACATGGGTGTGTACATGTCCCACCATGGCATAAAGGTGAGTTTCTTGCCCCACCTTAGCATGAGGTGAGTTTCATATTGCAACTCATCATTGATTCTTAGCTAGGCTATGGCTTCTCTTTTCATGTATTCATGGTTTCTTGGAATTTCCTCCATATATGTGATAATGAAGGCTTTGACTTTCAACATTCCATGTATTTTATGTGTATTTTATGCCTGTGAGATGTTGTCTTTATTGCATGGTGAGTGTCTTGACCCACCTTAGCATGAGGTGAGTTTCATGTTATAGCTCATCATTGATTCTCAACTAGGCTATGGCTTCTCTTTTTATCTATTCATGGTTTCTTGGATATTTTCTCCATAGATGTGATGGTGAAGACTATGGCTTCCAATGTTCCATGTATTTCATGCTTTTGAGATGATGGCTTAATTACATTGGCATCAAATCAAGATTTTGGTCTTGTTATAGAGTCCTTTTCATATCAACATCTAGTTGCAATCATTGAAGACAAGGAACCACAATTAAATCTAGGTCAAATGGTATGATCACATCACAACTATGACCAGACATGCTTCACCATTTTAGACCGTGATCATTTTGGATGCTACTAACAATATTTTGGAAGAAATGGTGGTCAAGATGCCATTTTAGTAGGTCATGGCCTTCTTGGAGCTTTCTTTGGGGGTGACTGGCAAAATGGAGTTCTCAAACTTAGAGAAGATTAAAAACCTAGTTACTTTTCTCAGACTAGGGTTTCTCCTTTCTTCTTAAGCTTGCTTTAAACTTTCATGGTGGATTTTGGCTTCTCTCTCTCTCCCATGGCTTCTATCACCTCAAAGACTTCTAGAGCTTGAATCCTTGAATCGATGGAGCCTGGTAATAACACTATTGGCTTCTCTCTCTCTCCCATGGCTTCTATCACCTCAAAGACTTCTAGAGCTTGAATCCTTGAATCAATGGAGCTTGGTAATAACACTATTGGCATGCTTTCAACTTAGATTTCACAATGATTCATGCCTAAAATTTGCACTGCTCTTTTTGTTAATCTTCATCATGTGGATAACAAGAGAGGGGAGCTATGGCTTCTTATCACATGATAGAAAGGAGCTAGAGTTATGGCTTGCTAAGGAGCTTAAGCAAGCTCTACTTCAAGTTGTCATAAAGGCATGGACTCTGCTATGAGTCTACCCTTAGAACTAGAATTATAGCAAAACATCTTACCAAGCAACAAGTGGAGAGCTTAAGAAAGCTCTAGGGATAGAAGTCTAAGTCTAGAAAATCTACACTAATAAGATGGATACAATAGCTACATAAGTAGCAATGGAGCCGAGGTTGCTAAATTTCAATTTCATGGCATTATGCATCTACATCTACTTTTGTTGATAGCTCTCCTAGTGGCTCCAACTTAAACAAAATCTCTATCCAGCAGTGTCCTTACATTTGCACTGCTTTCTTTTCAACATACCAATTATAATTGCACGGTGAAGAATCCATTGAGGCCATCGAGAAAGCCTCATCAAGCATCAAGCAAAAGACTACTAAAGAGAAAACAACACTGAAGAAAGAGAAAATAGCATAGAACATGAAAAAAAGGGCCTAAAAAGGAGAAGCAAGAACATAACAAGCTCTAGGAAAGAATATCTATTGAAATAAAGGCCTAGGCTCAAGATATGCCCCCCAAATTGTCTTACAGCAGCTACAATGATAGAGAGAATTTTGTCAATAGTAATCCATGCTTTGATGCAACTATAGAAGGATAGCAAGGTAGGGTGCAAATCCTCCATTTTTTTAGATTATTTGCTTGCTAGTAAGGTAGATCTAAATTGAATCCACTATAGCATACAGATGTGGGATTCAAGGGAAAAAGGAAGATTCTAATAACATTGAGCACAGAGTTGAATTGGTAAATTGAATCTGGCCATTGATGATGGTAGAGAATAAAAGTGTTTGAAATAGTTTTAAGTGCTAATGTAGTGTAAGTTCTAGCTGTTCCAAGACTTGCCACTAATTCAGGGATAACACAGTGTTTCAAGGAGCATTTCATTAGTACAAGCAATAGTTTCAATACAAGAAATAGTAAGGCTCTCATGGACAAAAAGTGATCATACTTTGTTTGAAATGGAGCAAGGATCTAAGCTCTCATTTGATCATCACATCATTACTATGTAATTGGAGAGCAAAAGAAGAAATAGGAAGTGAAGAGCAAGTTTGATCCGCTTTGCAATCACCTCTCACAAAAATAAGCGAGGCCTTGCAAGTATTAGTAGGAGCCCAAACCATTTAGAAAACAAAAATCATAATGAGCACAAGGTTTGAGATACCTTCAAGATATGGTGTGTACTTGGGAAAAGCAAGAATATGTCCATTTTGAATTAAAGAAATGAGGATGTACTTCTTGTAAGCTTCAACCAGGGCACGTTGAAAGAACTTCACAGTCTTGCCAAACTACTTCAACCTCACATATACCATTCCCCCATAATAGCAATACAATAGAAAATCCCTTAGAATTAGGGAAGTTGTTTTCTCATCAATTTCATAAATTTCTTATTCCAAAATGTTTAGAGATTCTTGTTTTGCATAAAGGATTGAGATTGTGTTTTCTAATACTAGAGGCATCTTATAGTATAGATGATCAACATATTCCAAGATTCTGATGTGACTTGATGAGACTTACTAGTAACATAGGATTTTGAAGACTTGACACACGAGATTAGTATAACAAAAGGAAAAAATAATATTAACCTTTCAACTACTAGGGGAGTAGGGGGAATTACATTTTGTCACTACTAACACCTTAGCATTTCAATGTGATTTGATCACTTCTATTTAACTTTTAGGTAGTAGTCAGATCAACAAATTACCTCATTTAAAGGTAATGCACAGTCACTAAATCGGATTAGGTAGGCTATTATTCTTAGATATTAATAATGGAATACTTCTAGCACATATAATTCAACATAACATTCTAAACCATCTTCATAAACTCTACAAACTCCCATTTACTTGAAGTGACCTTGTAATAGCATCTATTATAGATGCCATAGGTAGAAGTACTTGCATGGCTACATGTCCCTGTTAAAGGTTGATACATGGAAGCTTGTGTTTACTAGTACATATGTTGTAAAGCTAGCATCCATAAAAGGGCTATAAGACTTAGTAAGAATAGTGCTATAAGTGGCACATGAAGATTGAAGCACCTAAAGTTGATAGCAATGTTACAACTACTAATGAGTTGGCTTCTTTGTCAGAAAATCTCATTGCACACATTGAGATTGAATCACTCAAATAAAGGGATTCTTAGTTAGTACCTCGAATAGAAGTTTGGTCTACAATTGATGATCAAGAGTGGTTATCTCTTAGTGATGAGAAACTAGTCAATTTTGGTTGCTATTGGGGTGAAATTTGGGTCACTACATACTCATTTCAAGTCTTACAAATGCCCAAGTGATTCCATCAGTTGTCTACAAAGTTTGTCAATGTTTTTTAGATGAAACATAGGGATTTATAGGTCCAAACAAGCTTGTAATATGGTTTTATTGTGGACAGATTTGGTAAATCTAGTATAGAAATTGTTATTTTCATTTTAATGTAAAATGGTACATCTACTAAAAGAGGATATTAGAATCTTTGAGTCGAGCCATCAAACACCTTATTTGGACAAGTACTTCTTAAGTTAGAAGCAAATAAGTGATTGCAAGTCACAATGGACAACACTCTTACAATATCCAATCAAGATATAAGAGATGTTGAATGGAAGTAAAAAATAGCAATAACTTACAGAGATTAGGAATAATGGTTCAACCTATGATTCAACCTACTCAAGTTACAAATTCATATGGAGGGTATGTCCCATATGGGTGGCATACATATGGAAGATGCAGTGAAGGATATGAGGCAAATGGAGAGCAACCATAGAGAGAATCTCATGATCAAATGCATGAAGATGGATCATATCATTCCCATGGACAATCATCATGCAATTTTGAGCAACATCAAGCTTCTGTATATGGACAAAATGCAAAATGTATAGGATGACTATTTTCAAAGACAACAACATGCATGCAAGGATCATGAAGTATCATCTACACAATCCAAAGATCCAACATCTTCATATGAATTGCATGCTAGATATGAGATAAATAAAAATAGGTTTATTGAGGACATTATGAGCCCAGACACAAGCTCCACCTTTGCATGGGCAAAGACACCCACATGTTGATCAACAACATTATGCTAATCTTCACCATCATAATCACAGTCATTCTCATGACTCTATGTGGTAGCAATATGGACATTATTATGACCATTCTTATGATGCTAAAGGGTAGAATTCTTATGCATATCCTTATGCACTGCAAGGTAACTCTTATGACTCCTATGGACAATGTAAGGGAGAATCGTGCCAATTTTTTGGGGTGTTAACATCATAAGCACAATGGGCAGCATGTTGTCATGAGATCACCTAATGCAAATGTGAATATTTTTCTTGCGAGAGTTGTGGAAAAGGAAGAGGAAGAAGAGTAACATGACCAAGTTGAAAAGCAAGAAGACCGGGATGAAGATGAACAAGAAGATGAAGATGAGGAAGACCAAGAAGATATGGATGATGAAGATGGACAAGAGGTTGATAGAGTAGAAGAGCATCAAGTGGACGATGATGAGTTTCAAGAGAGGATAATGAGGCACAAGTGAATGATTCTATTCAAGAAGAAGAGAAAGCTCAAGATTGGTTCTCATGGGACTCAAGAGGATTGTATTGAAACCAAATGTCTTGAAGATGTTGGGTCATCAAATGATGGCGCATATGATGGGCTACATCAACCCATGCACAACCATGGTATGCAACAACCATGGTATGCAACAACCAAGAGAAGGAATTCATTTGGATGCATATGAGGATACAGATGATGCATATTAGTTCCTTAATGGGGATGCATATGGACATTATGCTTGGAAAGCATATACATATGCCATGGATGATAGGGAAGATGATGACACTATCTTTATTTATGATTAGGGGGATTTTGGATATGATTATGGGGATGACGCATTATATCCAGTCAATTCAAGTGACTTTGTCCTCATTGTCTCTTCATGTTCTTTATAGGAAGAAGGTTGGGAAAAGATAGGTTTCTTGCACAATACAACTTGCCATATTAAATTGTTTTCATTTTAAAAATGACTTATCATCATCAAAGTCAAGGTTTTATGGGTTGACATGATGGCCTTTAGTGTATACTTTGATATGACACCTCATTTGCCCAATTTGGAGATGTTTGCCAATAGTTATAACTTATGGCTCTTTTTCCATAACACCCCTCTTATGACAACATGCAGGAAATTCATGGTAGTGGTCTCACTTGAGCTTCATTGGATATGTGATCTTCTTTAGCACATGGGCTTATGATTTCTATATTCAATACCTTGTATTTTTTTCCATATTCCAAGCTTTGAGGATAAAGCTTTTTTTAGGAGGGGATGGCTTGTAATGTAGGAAATTTTAGCCTATCTTAGCTTAGAATATGAGAAGTTAGGGTTTGTTATAGGAAATTTTAGCCTATCTTAGCTTAGAATATGAGAAGTTAGGGTTTGATATAGGAAATTTTAGCCTGTTTTAGCCTAGGATATGAGAAGTTAGTGTTTGCTATAAATAAGGCTAGTGGGCCAAATGTAGGGAATCTTATCACTTTTAAAATAAACACTTCTCAAAGGACCTTCATGGCTCCTTCCACCTTGACATGGGTGTTTACATGTCCCACCATAGCATAAAAGTGAGTTTCTTGCCCCACCTTAGCATGAGGTGAGTTTTGTGTTGCAGTTCATCATTGATTCTTAGCTAGACTATGGCTTCTCTTTTTATGTATTCATGGTTTCCTGGACATTTTCTCCAACATGTGATAATGAAGGCTATGTCATTCCATGTATTTCATGCTTGTGAGATGTTGCCTTTATTATAAAAGTATGGGCTACTATAATTACAACAAAATAGTCCCAAAACTGAGCTAAAAGTGCGGGCAAGAAGTGGAAAACTAAAGAGCATATAGCTATCCACAAACAATAGGGAGTAGAGCACTCAAACAAAGTGTTTGATCTCAAAGAAACTCCTTAGAAAAAAATTTCAACATTGCTATTCATAAAACTATAGTAAATGACCATATATCTATAGTCAAATGACTATTAGGAATATCTAGGTGGTAACCAGAATGTCAAATGGAACTAGCAATGCAGCAACCAAGTACTAACAATAATTGAAAGGTGAGAAGGATCGAGGCTTGCACTCGAGAGCTATGGCAGGAGAGCAAGAGCAAGAAATAGAGAGGCAAGAAATGGGAACTCCAACAGTCACAATGTGTGACCGGGCCTTCCTTTATTCAAATTGTCACTAAAAGAATAAAGAATAAAGTGACGGTGACGGTGACGGGCGCCCGCCACCTGCAGTGTGCAGTGGCTGTGACTGTCAATGTAGTAATACACGGGCGGCTAGGTGGAGGCACATTTACCCCCAACAACCTCCCACTTAAAGGCGAATCTACCCTAGTGAGGAGTGAAAAGAAAAAGGAAAAGATAGTACGACATGTACACATGTACAACAGGATGACGAAAGATGTCATCTCATCCCACGCCCATCAACCTCCTAAGGAAGGCAAAGCGCTCTGTAGAGAGGCTTTTCGTGAGCAGATCTGCAGGATTGTGGTCAATCGAGATCTTGACAAGATCAACAGGCTTGTCCTCAATGACCCCATGTATGAAGTGATACCTCACCTCGATGTGTTTCGTCTTCGCATGGAAGATTGGATTCTTGACTAACTGAATAGCACTCATAGAATTCGAATGCAGTGTAGGGATAGCATCAATACCAAGGTTAGCAACCAAATGGCCTCCTTGCAAGCCTCAGTGGCTGCAACATACTCGGCCTCTGTAGTAGAAAGGGCCCTGCAGTTCTACACCCTGGACATCCAAGAAACATCACCTCTAGCATATGTGAATACATAGTCGGAAGTGGACTTTCTACTATTTGCATGTCCTGCATAATCAGAGTCAGTGTACCCCACGACTCCTGTATCCTGGCTGCCATAGCATATGCACATATCTACAGTGCCCTTCAGGTACCTCATGATACCCTTCATGGCATCCCAATGCTTCTTGCCAGGTGTAGCCATATAGCATGCCACAACACCAACTGCAAAGGTAATATCTGGACAAGTGGCTATCATGGCATACATAAGAGTGCCCACTGCGAATGCATAGGGAATCTTGGCCATCTCGGCCCTCTGCTCATCTATCTGTGGACAATCAGCCTGTGATACCATCACATAAGAAGGCAATGGACAGCCAATAGGCTTTACATCCTGCATGCGGAAGCGCTCAAGGACTTTATGAATGTACTCCCTCTGTGACAAGTAGAGGAGTCCCTGATGCTTGTCACGTCTAACGCACATACCAAATACGTGAGCGGCATGTCCTAGATCTTTCATCTCAAAGCTCTTCTTGAGCTGAGCCTTAACATCATCTAGCTCATCATGAGCTTTCCCTGCTATCAGCATATCATCCACATAGAGGACCAAAATCAATAAAGAACCATCACAGGCTTTCTTTGTGTAAAGACACGGATCCATAGCACTCCTGATGTAGCTCTCTGACTGCATAAAGGCATCAAACTTATGATACCACTCCCTAGGTGCCTGTTTCAAGCCATAAAGACTTTTCTTCAATTTGCACACTAGGTGCTCCTTGCCAGGTTCTGCAAAGCCCTTAGGCTACTCCATATAAATCTCATCGTGCAAGTCCCCATGTAAAAAAGCCATCTTGACATCCATCTGGTATAAATCCAAGTCAAGCTGAGTAACCAAAGCCAAGACTAAGCGCAAGGTGGTCATCTTAACCACAGGAGAAAAGACCTCATCAAAGTCCACACCATGCTCTTGCTTAAAACCCTTTGCTACCAATCTAGCCTTGTATGCCGGCTTGGGGTGTCGAGGGGTAATTTTTAGCTTGTACACCCACTTACATGGCAAAGCCTTCTTGCCTAAGAGGGGTCCGGTTAAAGCCAAGGAAGGCCTCAAACAAGCTCCAGCAATAAGGGGAGAGCAGCCCACATATGAAATGAGAGCTGGGAGTGTAATGGCTACCCTGTTTCAAGAGGACTGAAAATTGAGGTAAACCTTGTAAAGAGTGAAGCAATACCTCTGTGTGAATGCCTTGAGGGTGCCCAAAGGGGCCGAGAAGGTGCTTGAGAAGCTAGGGAGTGACGGGAGCTCGAAGGAGTCAGATATGGCTGCCGGGAAGGAGACCCAATGCGAATGGGGAGTCGATGGGAAGCTGAGAATGCGACAAACCAAGCTCAAGAGTCGAGAAGCCGAGCTCTGATACCAGTTGAAAGGTGAGAAAGATCGAGGCTTGCACTCGAGAGCTATGGCAGGAGAGCAAGAGCAAGAAAGAGAGAGGCAAGAAATGGGAACTCCAACAGTCACAATGTGTGACCAGGCCTTCCTTTATTCAAACTGTCACTAAAAGAATAAAGAATAAAGTGACGATGACGTGCGTTCGCCACCTGCAGTGTGCAGTGGCGGTGACTGTCAGTGTAGTAATACACGGGCGGCTAGGCGGAGGCGCCTTTACCCCCAACAATAATTGCTACAATATCAAGGTGTTAGTTGCACAGATACATACAACAATGCATGTTTTGCATGTATCCACTAGTAACAACCCACTAACAATGATAGATACAAGGTATCTAAGCTCAAAATCAAATCAATCCACAGTCATGAAGCTTTGCAAGTAAATAGTGCATCATAAGCCAAAAGAGCATAAAGAGTCTCCCACTAACTCAAAGAACCAAGCTCTATAATATAAATACAAATGGCTCCCACTAGAAGCAAATCTAGAATGCACAGGAGTATAAAAAAGATGAATACATCAAACACATAACATTCGGGAAGCCCAAGCACATCAATGATACATCCCAAAGCATATACAACTAATATGTCTTCAACCTGCAAGTGAAATCACCAAAGAAAATGGCTAACATCCAGATATATCCAAGCTTCAAAGGTCACCATAAATATATCCAAGTACAAATATCAATCTTGAGAATGAACATAAGAATATGCAAGACCCAAAGAACATGTAGACATATAATACATAAAGCTTTGTAACCTATAAGCATATGGAAGACCCAAATAGCATGTAGAGATATGATACATAAAGTTTTGTAACTTGTAAGCTTTACTGTCCAACCAAAATTGTTCTATTCTATATATATAATAGAGAATTGAAAATAGGACAGGATCAACTCTGTGAATGCTCAAATTTGTAGCTCTCCTCGCACTCTTCATTTCTAGCTATAGAATATCCTGATCTAATATTGTATGCAAAACTTATGGCCAAAATACAAAAGTGCTATCAAGTTGCCATAGCTATCCATGATTTCTATAGCATGCTCTCAAATGGATTGAAATGGGGCTGCCATGAAAGTGTAAGTCATGTTCTCTTCTTAAGCTAAATGCAATGTCAATAAAGTTCATTGAATTTCCACTCTAATATTAGTTGAAAGGTGGAGGAAGAGTGGAAGCACAATCAGAAGCAAGAGTTATGGAGTTTCAAGCAAAAGAGGGCAAGACAATGTGTAGGAACTCCAACAATCATAATGCATGACTTGCTTTCCCATATTTTATTTTCATGTAAAGAATAAAGAATAAAGTGATAATTATGGGAGGCCACCATCTACAATGTACATGTGCATGAGCAGTAAATACAAGTAATTAGGTAGCTAGGTATAGGTGACCGTTAACCCCCAATAGAGAGAAGTATACAGAGAAATGATTTATGTGCACGATACTCATAGGTGCCTAAAGAATAGGGAATAACTACACTTGATGTGTAGTTATTGAGAGCTACTAATGCATCTCATTTTCTAGCCTATTACTCTATATGAAGATGGAAAATTTCCCCTATTCTTTAATATAAATGCAAGAATTGATTGAGTGCCAATGGTGCAACTTTATCTCATCAAATTTTGCTACTATCCTTTTATATCATCATGCTAAAGGACATTGTGGATAGCAGGCTTGCAATGTGCACTCATCCATCATTCTACCAAAAATTATACTTCGGCCTTCACCCTATAGTGAAATAATGTTTCTGGTATTTAGCATGCAATCATCTCCAGCAAGCATAGTGCCTCCCTCCATGAGCAATAAGCTCCTTATGCATTATGTGTGTTTTTTTGAAAACTAAGAGAATGCACATCACATGGACCTAAGGCTAGCCTCCCCCCACCCCCTTACTCACCATCGCAAGGCACATCAAAGGTAGGACACCACGAGTCTAGCCATATCTCTTACCGTGGGCATTGCACCACACCAAGAACAACACATGAATTGGGTCCTCAAGTGTGGGACAAATACTTGGACTGCTAGGGTTTGATCCAACTCTTCATTACACTAAGACATGTACCATGTAGCATGGTGAAGCAACCACACCCCTAAGGATTTCACATTAGTTGCTAATTGCAATTAGATTGAAGAGTGGATGCACACCCACACCAATCTAGCCTACATTCTGCAACCTAAGGCTTCTCTCTTAGCCTAATCATGGGCCTTGATATGACCATATACATGGCACCCAACTTCTCCCTCTACTGGAGGTTTGATCCCTTAGTCATGATGAGTCATACATCTTCACTAGTAGCACCTCATCCTCCAATGCCACACTCCTCCCACGATGCTAGGTGTGAAACGATAGCATCATCTTCACTAGTAGCACCTCATCCTCTAATGCCACACTCCAAGAAGCACAAGGAAAAGACCAATGGTGGCAATTTTGTTGGCAAATTTATGGAATGTCTTACCTTCAAGTGATTAAATAAGTATCATGCAATCAATTGCATGGGTTGTCATGCATATGCCCACCATGTAAGTTATAAAATAGTCCCATGGAATAGTGTAAGTGGCCATTCAAGAGCCAATCGCAATTAGGCACCTAATGGAAAGGAGAGTCTCCTAAAATGTAAGTGTATATAAGCTTTATAAAGTAATGGAAGGCTCATTCTTGTGTGCATGCCAAAGACTTCTTTGCTCTTGCACCCCTGTATCATGTTCCTTCATGCTACCTCCAAGTGGGGAGAGAGAGAGGGGGGAGGGAGAAAGTGAGTGAGTGAGAAAGGAATTAGGGTTGGGAGAGTGTGAGGAACTAAGGAGAAGCATTATCCTACTTATACATGTCCATCTCCATCTCCATCATCATCTTCTTCTTTCTCACCTTGCCATGGTTGGAGCCGAGAGCAAGTTGATAGAGGATCAAGCTGAAGTAGAGCAAAAGTGGAGTAGGTTGCACAAGGATCATGAGACCATCTCACTCTGGATTAGGTGGACAACAATGGTGTGGAGATCCAAGTGTGTCTACTACAATCTCAAAACCACTAGCTTGCTTGCTTGATTATGAACTTGTTGGTTTAGAGAGGAGAGGAGAGTGGCTGGGTGAGAGCTAGCTAGCCAAAGTTGATTGAACTCCTAAAGCAATATGAGCTTTTCTCTTGTTCCATTTTTGAGTGTGAGTGCCTTGATAACAAAATTTTAATATAATTTGAACCTTTACGACTAGTGGTTACCTAAAGAATAGGTGCACCAACACCCTATGCATTAATAAATGCCTTCATCTCATTGTAAATAAATAATAATTAATTACTAACAAAACCAAACATACACCAAGAACAAGCCACCATCAACCTACTCGAGCTTGCAATGCTAGAAAGCATTGTAACTCTTCTTGTGTAGGAGAGAAAATGGTATCTAAGGCAAATATTAAAAAAATTTACATTTTTAATGCATCAACTCCCTCTCCCTTACATAAATTTTTTTTTGAAGATGATGAAATCTCAATCACTGATCATGATTAAAGAAGACATTGTTTCTCATGTTAACATTGCATTCATTTTTGTTACATCACTCAAAGTTTCTCATGTGTCCTGAAAAAGGAGAGTCATGCGCTTCCCAAAGTATCCTTCTCTTGAGAATCTGACTTGAAGGAATACATAGTCTCATTCTAAAATAAACAAGTATCATTGTGGTTTCCTCTCTCTGTTTCTCCTCTTCTCAGGACTCGCCATGGCCTTTGTGGATGTGGAGTTCCGTTGCTTCGTCGGTGGCTTGGCCTAGGCTACTGATGGACCGTAGCTTGCGTGGCGCATTCCATCCTTACGATGAAGTTTTGGAGTCCAAGGTTACCAATGATCGTGAAACCGGAAGATAGACACAGGAGGCTCATATCATCAAAGCTTGCGTAGGAAGCTCATCAAAGCCACAAAGGTCCACTTAGTCTTGAGTTTGGGATCTTGTTCTTTATTCTAAACTTTCCAAAAAAATTATTGATAGTGTAGGTCCTTATTTGCTTCATCCTTAGTCAACTCGATGATAGGATTAGTTGGCATTGATACCATTGTAGCCAGAGTTTCTGCCCTAGATGGTTCTTCAATGATAAGAGCATTAAGGAAGGCTTTATGACTAAGGGCATCTGCTACTACATTTTCTTAATTAGGTTTGAACTTAACTTCAAAGTCATACTCTTGCAGAATTTCAATTCACCATCGTTGCCTCATATTAAGATCGGGCTAAGTAAAAATCCGCTTAAGACTTTTATGAATTGAGCGTGAATCATATCTAACAACTCCAAGTTGTGAGTAGCATATCTCTTTTCATGGGCTTTCAATTTTCTTGAAGAGTAAGCTACAGGATGACCTTCCTGCATTAGTACGCATCCTAATGCAAGAGAGCTAGCATTTGTGACAACTTCAAATTCCTTGCTTAAGTCAAGTAGCCTTGAGATAGGAGCAGTAATCAAACTATGTTTTAGTTGTGTAACGTGCCCGCCTCTCAAATTGCGGGACAGTCTTAGCAGCCCATCGAGAGATCAATCTAGAAGACGCCGCCCAGCACTCCTAAGGAATGACACGGGGTTTGCCAACTAGGGTCTCTCGAGTTTGCCTCGCAACGGAACCGTTCCCACTAGGATCGACCTGAAGTCCGAGTTCTTAGCAGTCGAGTCTTCCTAATAGCCTTCTAGCATCGTTGGTCAACATCCGCTCCACTTTGCGTAGATACAACTGGACCCAAGCAGACTCATGCCACACTTGGTTCAAAGAGAATGGGAAACGAGAGGGAGGCATCGCTCGACCTCTCTGCCCGTAGGGCATAGTCCCATTCCGGTCCCCTAAAACAGTATGAATCAGGGTTTCAACTTACAAGTTCTAAGGTCCTTGTCTAACTAACATTCGCGTCAAATACATTGAGGAAAGCTCTGGCTAACCAAGACCACCCTGCCGTAGGATGGACCCGACAGTCACATCTACCACGCTTCCCTCGAGGGTTGTTTTAGTTATCTAATTACCTACCACATTATGTTTGACACATAAAAGCAGCTTCCTTAATTAACCCATTAATTATAGATTCCTTTACGTAATTTAGGGCACAGACACGAAGACAAAATAATAAGATCAAACACTTCCTTAACTTACCTTCAGATTAATGTTTGTCTCCCGCCCATACAGGAGAATTAAGTGTCCCTTTCTACCTCCGCAGAAAAATCCTTCTGTCTCTTGGCAATAAAAACCCGAAGGCTTATCCTACCAAGATTCTGCCTTGTAACTAGTATCAAGGCCTCGAGATCCCACCTCGAGTCACGTAGAACACTTGTGTAGGGTCCGGAGGCATTGGGAATTACGGCCAGAGCCCCCCTGGCACCCAAGCGCCCTCCTATGCCAAGTAATTTCCACGGAGAGACCTCTCGCGGCGGGTTCGGTCCACATTCTCGGTGCGGGTTCATAACCCCCTTGGTTAGGGTTTGGCAGTTCGCGGGGGTAGCTAATGCCATCCTTCCTTACCTATCCCTTTAGGAAATCATCCATAGCTGAAGCAACCAGCCTAATAACATTTACTAGGGAAAACATCCCTTTTGTTCCCATGACACTTTATCCTTACAGTTCCCACCATGAAAATATAATCACTTGAATATTCATCCAAAACCACAGCCAATCCTTAAGTATCCTTTCGGGAACAATCAAGTTGAAACAACCAGTCTAACATCCTTTAACTAGGAAAACATCCTTTTTGTTCCCATGGCAATCAGTCATCACAGACCCATCCATGAAATCATCAATCACACCCCACTTGGCAAAACCACATTAACAAACAATTGAATGCACAACCTCTTGCTTCAAGGCATCGCACTCCCATTGCATGCACAACCAGAATTTAACTTGGATGTATCAAAACACTTGCACAATGAATTTATAACCTTTTCTAAGGTAGAAATCCTTCTAGATCCTTTAAATGATCTAAGCGGTCTTCCCCTTGATCCTGATTTGTTCAAGGCTAACATTGCCCTATTGTTTCAAACATAGACAAGCTAGGTAGTTTGTACAACATTCCTGTTAAGGTAAAGTTCCTTTCCTGAATACCCTCAGCACTCTTCCTTAGGTTGATTGCAATCTGCAAGTTCTAATACTTTGGGAATTGGGGTTTTCCCTAAGTACGCCTTTGCTTGTAAGGAACAAGAATCTATATAGTCGAATGCCAATTCAACTCGTGCTTTTCGAGTTATGGACTGGTGATCCGCCCTTTCCAACGACCTTAGCATCAACTAGGTCTTCATAGGAATTTTTCCCTAGATAGTTTACCTATCTAACTCCTAAATGTTGTTGCGCATTGAGTCCACTAGGACATCCTTACCCTAGTATGTAAGTCTCCCCTTCCTGATTTTGATCTGTAGGTGTTGAGACATTAACAGTTCCACTTGATTCGGTCTGCTTATTTTCCCCTTGGGCGTTTCCTTGTGGTAACTTAGTCCTAACTCAAAGCGTTGACTGGTCAACCAAGGAAACAGACAAACCTTATTCGCAACCCATCCAAGAGCCTTTTATCCTTCCAGTTCTTTACTCATCTCTCTCTAACCAAGTAAAGTTAACACACTTGGCAATGCAAGACTTTTCACCTAGGCCTTTAGGATACCGTCTAGATGCATGCGTCCCTTCCATCTCTCTTAGTGCGGTACTATGCAGAATTCTCCAATCAAACTTACCCATCATGCACATGGTGCGTTTAATATATTAGTACATCCTAAATGACCTTTAACTCTCTTCATACCTGGCAATGAATACTTATTCCTAATGCATCGGATCTCATGTGACTTGCGTATATGAAAGTCTAGGTTTCTATCCATCGGTGCAATTGCATCCTATGAACGAAAACTAACATTTCGTGTGCTTAATTTTTATGCAGATGCAAATCGTGATTTTTATTGGTTAATTTAAGCATTGATTTACGCGAAGGTCTATCATTTTATGTAAAAATTTATGAAAACCTTATCATTTCATGTGCGCCAATCCATGCAGAATCCATTCTATTTGTCCACTTGACTCCCATGCAATCATCCCATATTTGCAATATTTCATGCAACAATATTACATGTACTAGGCTAGTCAATATTTCATGCAACTCATGCACTTGAATTTTCATAATCATGCACTTTAATTATGGAAGAAAAACCATGAACAATAAGCAATAAGAATAGTGGGAGGGCTAGAGGACACCCTTTTCGAGTGGGTGGTCAATGTCGTCTTACTAGGTGTCACGAGCCATCCACAGACTTCCGGTCTCATGCGTCCACGTAACCTTGAGTGTCCTTGATTTCTTGATGGCCGCAAACGAGTCTTTCTGCTTGGCCTTCTGGTTTTTCTTCAAGTTCTCTTCTTTCTCACCTTCTTCTTCTTCTCCTCCTCTCTCTCCCTCTTCTTCTCCTTCTCTCTCTCTCTCCCTTCCTCTTCTTCTGCTTCCTCTCCTCTCTCTCTCCCTCTTCTTCTTCTTCTCCTTTTCTCTCTTTCTCTTCTTCTCTTCTTCTCCTTTTCTCTCTTTCTCTTCTTCTCTTCTTCTCCTCTCTCTCTCTCCCTTCTTCTTCTTCTTCTTTTCCTCTCTCTCTCCCTCTTCTTCTCCCTCTTCTTTTCCCTCTTCCTCTCCCTCTTCTTCTTCTTCTCCTCTCTCTCTCCCTCTTCTTCTCCCTCTTCCTCTCCTTCTTCTTCTCCTTCTCTTCTTCTTCTTCTTCTTCTTCTTCTTCTCCTTCTCTTCTTCTTCTTCTTCTTCTTCTTCTCTCTCTCCCTCTTCTTCTTCTTCTTCTTCTTCTTCTTCTCCTCTCTCTCCCTCTCCCTCTTCCTCTTCTTCTTCTTCTTCTTCTTCTTCTTCTTCTTCTTCTTCTTCTTCTTCTTCTTCTTCTTCTTCTTCTTCTTCTTCTTCTTCTTCTTCTTCTTCTTCTTCTTCTTCTTCTTCTTCTTCTTCTTCTTCTTCTTCTTCTTCTTCTTCTTCTTCTTCTTCTTCTTCTTCTTCTTCTTCTTCTTCTTCTTCTTCTCCTCTCTCTCCCTCTTCTTCTCCTCCTTCTTCTCCTTCACGGCCAGAGGGGGGCGATGTAATCAGAGGGGGGCACTGTAATCATGAGGGGGGGCGCTGTGTCCAGACGGAGGGGGGAGAGCTCATTGCCTCCTGTAGCGGGGGGCCACTACCTGTTGCCGTCGAGCCGAGGAGGGGGGCGTCGATGTAGGTGACGGGGGGGAGAGGGGCCACACTACCATCTTTTAAGGTGGGGGGAGAGGGCTTATGGGGGGGGAGAGAGACAGCGCTCCCCGCCATCTGGGGCTAGATGCCCCCCCTTCTCTCACTTCACTACTCTCTCTCTCTCTCCTCGACGTGCTATCGGCGGGGAGAGAGAGATAGGGATAAAAAGATTTCAAAAAAATTTAAACTTTTAAAAGGGGGGTGGTTCGCATGGGGAAGGCACAGGGGCACACGGGGGATGTTACAAGTTGCTCAAAGCTAGATTGTTCCATTGGTGTCCAAATAATGGCAACTTACTTTTTGAGTAGGTCTATAAGAGGTGCTGCAATTTGGACATAGTTCCTGGTGAATATCCCATACCATCCTGTTAGACCTAAAAAACTTCTCACTTGATAGTGGTTGGCGGCGGCCATCTTTGACCTTGGCAGGATCTACTAATATACCTTCAATAGACACTATGAATCCCAAGTATAAAATCTTCCTTTTGAAGAAGGCACACTTCTTCTTCTCGACATACAACTTGTGTGTTCTCATTATCTCCAAGACAATGCGAAAATGTGGTTCATGATCTTCTTCCTCCTTAGAATAAGTTAGGACGTCATCAGAGAATACAAAAACAAAATCATCAAGATGAGGCTTGAAAATGTCCTCCATTAACCTATTGAAGGTAGTTGGGGCATTTATCAACCCAAATGACATCATTATGAATTCAAAATGATCATTTCTTGTGTTGAAGGCAGTTTTAGGAATATTTTCATCCTTGATTTTGATCTGATAATATCCTGACCAAAGATCGATCTTAGAAAATATCCTTGCTCCTTGTAGACGATCAAGAAGCTCATCTATCCTCGAGATTGGGTACTTATTCTTCATTGTTACCTGGTTTAGCCCTCGGTGGTAGATACAAAGATGGAGAGTTCTATCTTTCTTCTTTTGGAATAATACTGGGACTCCCCATGGTGAACTACTTGGCTGAATATACCCTTGTCCTAGTAGTTGCTTGAGTTTCTATTTTAGTTCAATGGCTTCAAGAATAAACATTTTGTAAGGTCTTTTTGCCACTAGAGCGGCTCCTGGAACAAGTTTGATCTCATGATCGACTTCTCTTTCTGAAGGGTAACTCAGTTAGCTCTTCAAGAAATACATCAGCGTATTCTTTTAAACAGGATGGTTCTTCTTCTGTCTGACCATCTTGATTTACCTTGTTAAGCTTGATCAAGTAAACTAATAATCCTTTCTTTAGGCCTTTCACAATTTGAGAAGTTTTTGCTAATTGAACTTTAGGTTTCCATGTTTCACCTTGTGTAGTTCCTATTTTACCATTCAAATCTTGAATTGAGACTTGACCTTTTCCACAATGGATATGAGCATCATTGGGAATCAGCCAATTCAATGTCAATAAACATTTATAAGCTCCTAAGTTCATTACTATGAATCTCATACTTGAAAGGTTTCCTCCTAGGTTAAACTCTACCTTGGTAGTTTGCTATGTAGAAAGTACTTCCTTTCCATTTGCTAATTCCACAAGCAGTTTTGATGCATTTACTATATCTATTTTTAACTTCTTAGCACACTTACGAGAAATAAATGAGTGTGTACTTCCACAGTCAATCAAAACTTTAAATGATTTACCTTGGTGACTAGCTAGTGTTTGTATTATTGAAGATTGATGATTTGGGCCCTTCTTATGGAATGCAGTATGAACAATTACTTTTTCAATATCTTCTTCCATAGTAGGGTCTTTTTTCCTATTAGTCTCTTTTAGGGTAATATTTGACGTTCTTCCTCTTGCTATAACTACTTAACCATAGCCTTGGGCAGGCCTTGGGCAGCTCTACCTCCTTGATCTCGAAATTGGCCTTGGCAATGGTTTCCACCAAGCTTTGGACAATCTCTCCTGAAATGTCCTAGCTTATTATAGTGAAAGTACCTAAGACCATCCCTATTTCCCTAGGTAGGAACAAAATTTCCAATTGCATTGGATTTTGCCTTTTTCTTTTGACCTTAGTGAAATTGGCCTTGGGTTTTTTTTGCTTGACCTTTGTATCCTCCTTTGTTTTGGTTATTGTAGCTCTAGAACTTATTATTTTTAGGCTTTGATTGTACTTCCCGCACAATAGGAGCAGCTCGAATCAAAGCATCTTGGAGGTCTATTGAGCGCATTGATTCCAAACAAGTGTTTAGAGGAGAATTTAGCCCATTGCTGAACTTGGACACTTGTTGAGCAATATCCATGGAAGGTGCATATTTCAGAAGTGAAACAAACTTAGAGTAATATTCCTCCAGGGTTAATCCCATTTGTTTCAAATTAAAGAACTCAATCATCTTCTGGGTGCGATAAGCTGGAGGTAAATATCTTTCTCTTATAGCTTCTTTTAGCAAATCCCAAGTAATGGTATTTTTAGGGACACCTTGATCTTAGCACCATTGCTTCCACCAGAGTCGAGCTTCACCAATTAATTTTAGCTTAACTATCATGGCTTGGTTGTTGGTAAGGACAGTTCCACCAGCAATAAAATAATCTTCCATGGATTCAATCCAAAATTCTGCATCAGGTTCCACATTCTCGCCTTTCCCATCAAATTTTGGGGGTTTGACTTGCTTCAAAAGATTCTTTTTCTCTTGGGCTTCGTTGGGAATTATTATGGGTGTGAGATTCTAGGAAATTTTCAATAGCCCTCAAGTTAAACTTTACGAAATTTATATAGCGTTAATATTAGAGTTTGATACTCAAATATTTCTCACTTAATTTATTGAAACAATTTCAAATAAAACTCTTTTCCTATTACTAAAGGTAAACCGCAATTTCAGATGTTCCAAGAAAAAATAAGGTTCTATTATTTCTCTGATTAATAAAGTATCAATCAATCTTTATTATAATGGATGTATAAGGTAACCAAGGTAATCAATTAGACAAAAATTACATTATTTAGATAGCTCACATGTTCATCTTATTTTTTTCAAAAAAGGATTCCCTACTACAATCTAAGCATGACACTTTGATACATCCTTTATAAACTAACTTGGATTCTGAGAGTAGATATCTAGGAATCTATATTTTTAAGGGAGTTCAGGAAATCTATTATTTTTGTAGTTGTAGTGGCTAGAGTGACCTATGACTTTTATTCTATCGGCTGGAAGGATCTTTGTAACTTCCTCATAGATATATAGGTTTAGTTTGATCTTCTTGCCCCTAGTATACATGGTTGATTTTACACTGGCTTCACAAAATAGATAGATCTTGACAACTTTAAGATATTCCATCCATTTTACCCTTTTCAGATTATTCTGAAGATAAGCTAGACAGCTTGCATCGATATAACAGTATCCTCTGCTAATCATCCACCGTCTTTCATGATATAGAGACGAGAGGTTGTACAATTGATCTAGTATATGCATCATCTGATTTCTCTAGGCAAGACTGGAGGAATGCATAACTGACATAAACATTACTCGAAAGATCAATAATCGTTTCCAAGATTTGTTACTATGCCATAATTCAAAAACATACATTAATAAAGAGAAGAAAAAATATCCTAGGCTATATTTACCATCCAAGAAAAAAAATAATTTTCTTAAGCTTACGTTTTATTTATTCTAACGAGTGCTTTGATACCAACTCTGAGGTGTTCACCAGCCTCAATCCAAGAAGCACCTTTTAGAAGTCCATCAGTAGGTTTTCCAAAATGATGCCGCCCTCGACACTCCCTTAGAGTATCATGGGGTTTGTCACTTAGGCCCTACTGAGTCTACATCGCAATGGAAGAGTTCCGATCGAACCCACTAGGATCGACCTGAATTTTTTGGCTCCTAAAATCAAACGTGTCTCCTATTAGCCAGCTAGCATCAATAATTTCGAGTTCCCACTTCCTACAGGATTGCTCGAACTAAAGTAGTCTTGCCATGGCACTTGGTTCAAAGAGAATGGGAGATGAAAAGGAGTGAGGTATGTCAACCCTCCTACCCATAAGGCAAAATCCCATTTTGGCCCCCTAAAATAATGCAAATCGGTTCTACCTAATGACTAGTTGGATAGTATTCCTATTTCTATCGCCAATTTAGAAAGCTCCCAGCTAATCGGGACCACCCTACTATTGAACGGACCTTGTCGGGGGTCATGCCCACCCGCTTTCCTTTGATGAGATAGTATCATCTTTAGTTTTTTAATTACTTACAGCACATTTATTGAAACATATACAGTCTGTTAAATCACAAGTTCATTTACGTAATTTATTTCACGAACATGTATACAATTCAAACACGATCCTACTGGAGTGTAGTGAGCTTACCTTAATGCCTGAATGAGTAGCCTCTTTCCTCAAGCAAGCCGGTAGCTCCACGATTTGTGATGCGAGCTCAAGCACACTCAAGCCTCCACCTCCAAGCTTCATCCTCCATAGCCACATGTGAGATAAGAAAAGAGAAGAGAAGAGAAAAAGAAGAGAGGAGATGATGGAGAGCTTCCTCTCCAAGATCCCTCACCCTCACACACTCACTCCCTCACACTCACACACTCCCTCTCTCAAGCACACACAACAAGTAAGAAGGAGAGAAGAAGAAGAGTCTACTTTAGCCACACACCAAAGAATGAGCTTCTCATTCACTTTTTGAGTTTATATAAAAAGCTCTTATCCCTTTGGGTACCTATCCCCTTTTTTACATGACCGGCCATTGTGGCAAGGTCCTTTTTTCCCATTCCCTTCTAATTACCCTTTCTCTTTATCTATGCCCTTCTACCTTTTACAATTTGCACCGGAGGGAGCTTGGCGCTCTTTTACAAGAGTTTTAAGGGCACCCTGTATTTAAAAAATGTGCCTTTAGTCCTACCTCACCCTCTTGCATGTCCTGCTATTGTGCTTCCTCGACAAACCCTAGGGCATCCACTTCTTGTGGGGTCAAGCCTACCCTTAGTAGATAACTCATTTGTTCTTCAAGGCTAAGGTTGGCACCCACTACCTACACATATGCAATCCTACTCTCAGGGCCATGCGGGCAATACCCAGCTTCCTCTTCAATGGTTCCACAGCCTCACCTTCTTCTGTTTGAGTGATATCCAAGATTGTGTTCAGAAAGGCACATTGTTGGGTCTCTAGGCTCACTTGAGCGGCCTCTGCCCTTCCCTCTGCTAGCACCTTGTCTGGTTCTACCTAGGCCAGATGGCGCACCAAGTCCCTGACTCTTCTTTCATTATGGTTAGCTCATGTATTTCTTTCTAGCACATAGCTACTTGGCGGGTCTTCTCTAATCGGAACGATGCCATGGACTCTTTTTTGACTTCTAACTCAGCCACCACTGCTGCCACCTTCTTATCCTCCTTTTCTTTCTCTAATTGTGAGAGAAGCTCTTTGACATACTCATCATAGTTGGTAGGTGGCGTCATCATTGTGGGAATGGAGGTCATGGAGGTTTCCACCCTCTGCCTCTTAGGGTCCTATCTCAACTCGGCATCTGACTGTCGGTCACTTGGTTCCTACTATAGGGGTACCTTCACCTATCCCTTGGGCCATTTCTTTATTAACCAACAATTGCACCCAAGCCAACATGTTGCTAGTGTCAAATTTAGGCATGTAGCCTTGGGTAGTTGTGGTTGTTGGGGTAGTGGGAACTAGGAGAGTAGGGATGGGTTCAATTAGGCCCTTGCCCTTGCCTTCTTTCACTGGAGGGGGCGTGATCTCTAGAACTTGGGCACTTGAGCCTAGGCCTTCTTCTCGTGGTGGGCTTATAGCACCCAACTCTCTGCACTGTTGCTCTATTGGCATGTGCATTGCTAGCGCAATGTCCTCTTCTTCCTTCCTCTTCAATTCTTCCTTCTTTTTAACTACTTTCCTCCTTCTCTCCTCTTTAGCTCTTCTTGATTCTTCATTTAATCTCTCAGACTCTTCTTTTTCCTTTTTCTTCCTTTCTTCCTCTTCTTTTTTAGGCTCTCTTCGAACCTTTTGCATATCTATTTTCTCCTTTTTCCTCCTTTTTTTCATTTTCTTCCTCTTTGTCACTTACTATTCTCTCACTGGATTGTTCTCATTCCTCATAGGAATTCAACCTATCAGGTGTTTCATCAACTCTTGCTCCTTCTCCTTGTCCTTCCCCCAAGACTTCCCTGATGATAGCAATTAAGACCCTACCAAACCCGATGGTCGAGGCCTTTGAGGATGATGCATTTCTTGTTGCCTTAGAAGTAGGGGACTCTCCTCCTACGGGTCTTCCTCGTGTTGCCAATGCCTTGTGGCTATATCGTCCAAGTTCAAGACATGCCTGAACTTGAACTGATTTACAGGCCCTCGTTTCAACTGAGAGGTCATACTTTGCCTACTCTTCCTTCAAGAATGGCAATTTGTTAGTCTTTTCTTGTCCTGCCATAGTGGGTGCATGTCATTAAGCCATGTTCATGATTAGTTATCAATTTCTCTCAGAAAGAAAAAGATTATGTGCTTATGGGGACAATTGAAATGCTTAAGTATAGAAAGAGACTTTTCCTTCAAGTAGTTCTATCCATTTCCAAAATTTTATGACACTTTTCCTCAATTACAAGATGATTTTTAATCATTCTTTTCTTTTGGACATTCATCAAGGCTTTTTTTTTCCTTGCATATTTCATTCACCTTACACGTTTGATTCATCTTACCCCCTCCCCCTTGGAATTGGAAAGAATCCTTCCTAGGATTAAGGGTTGAGAGGTCAAGGGCATTGGTGCTTTACTTTCACATGAACTAGCTTAGAAGTTTGGATTGTACTCCAAATTAGCATAGTGGTCCATGTGGAAAGGGAAGATGCCTAGTTGAGTGAGGTGAGAATATCCATTAGGAAGTCATCAGAGTCTATTCTGCTAGCAATATGTAGCTCCACCTTAGTCAGAATTTGATCTAAATACGGATCAGTCATGATGTGCTCTTCTAGGGGTCAATTATGAATAGTGGTCAACACCCTATAGAAGGTTGGAGCTATGTAAGTGGAGTCATACTCTAAGGTTTTGATTGCACATCATTGCTCAGCTTTGGTCATGATTTGGTAGCCCTCTTGCTCCCATTGAAGTTAGAGAGCATACCATTTCCTCGAGAAAGAGGAGTCATTGTCAACAAGCTACTTCAACTCCTAAATTTCTTGGTTGAGAGCAAGGACCATGTTCTTGTCGTAAGACATAATGAGGCTTTGTTTGTGTACTTGGTCTCAAAAAATCTCAATGGCAATTATTTCCTCAACTACCTGAGGAGCTTTAACGAATACGAATTCAGATTCTTCCCATGAGCAAGGCAGCATATGTATCTCTGTTGCTAAAGGCTCATCCCAAAGACCTAAGTCTAGTCGATCATAGCTTTTAGCAAGTGTGGTAAATGTGGTGTCCAACCATCGAAGGCAAGTAACCAAGCCATCCCCTGTATTCTTTGCTAAATCTATGGCCAAAGTGAGAATTGATCTTTGCTCGTAAGAGGGTCTAAGGCCTGCATGTGGTTTGGGTTTGACTGAACTACATAGGTTTGTTAAGACTTTAAGCTCTTTTATCTTTAGTAAGTGTGTAACCAACACTCTGTCACTTGTCTAGCTGTATCAGCAAGTGTGGGACATTAAATAAGTCAGTGACTTTAGGCTATGTGTGAATGGTTTGTAAGACCTTTAGTGTGATGTATTCACTTCAGTTATGTGTTATCGAATAATGAAGGAAATGAGATGAGAGCACGTTGCTCCTCTCTATTGCTCCAGTTATGTGTTATCGAATAATGAAGGAAATGAGATGAGAGCACGTTGCTCCTCTCTATTGTAAGACCTTTAGTGTGATGTATTCACTTCAGTTATGTGTTATCGAATAATGAAGGAAATGAGATGAGAGCACGTTGCTCCTCTCTATTGCTCCAACTCTCTCTCTGTCTCTGTATCAACATGGTATCATGAATGGGCCTTGTGGTGGATAGCATTTTGGAAGAAGACTTGAAGACTAAAGGCCAAGGGTTCCTATGAATAGCAAGTTGCCTGCCATTGTTGTTTTACAAGGTATGTGTTGAAGGTATTTCATCTTGCTTGAAGGAGAGGTTGTCTAAGCCTTGCTATCTAGAGCATTGTGGAGGCTTGTTTGAGAACTTTAAAGAAGGCATTTGCCATCATTGGTGTAAAGAACTGCTGCTGATCCCCCCAGGCTACATCACATGATTGCGCCTGTTGTCAAAATGGATCTCCATGGCTGCTAATCAAGACAATAATCACTACTCAAGTCATTGCATACATACTTTGGAAGGTACTTTGATGACCTAACATGCCAATGCTTGACTTGGAGATGAGATATGAATTGATCTATAGGTACACAAACTTGGAATAGAGCATGAACTGCTATAAACAGTGAATGTACAACATACACTGACATTGGAAAGAACTTGGAGTTCTTGGACATGCTTGGAAGGTCTCAATAGAGCATAGATATTCTCAAGAAGACATATGTATGGTGTCTTATGCATTTGAGTTGCAATTTCTTGAAGAAAACACTCAGATTTGAGAGTGTATGGCATGCTAAAAACTGTCATAAAACTATGGACAACAAGCACTCATTGGTCCTGAAGCATAAGCATTACATAACATCGGTTAGCTTCTGTCAAATGTATGACATGGCATATGTCTATTGAATGTCTAGAGGATTGAGATGAGCATTGAATGCTCATGAATGTTGAAATTTGAAGTTGGAAATACATGCATTGACATTGTTTTTCTCTATGGTTATCAAAGTAGGGGTCAATACATGACCATACAGATAACCATAGATAACCATTGACATTGTCTGTTGAATACAGAGTGTCTATGGTTATCTGTATGGTCATGTATTGACCCCTACATATTATAGCACATGTATGAAGTACTTTGAGGACATTTTGGAGCTGGATAAACTTGGTTTGACTAAGTATTGGCTAACTGCAACCTGCAAGTAAGGTATTTAACACTTGTACTTGATGTATATGCAGTGAACTGTGCCCACATGATCATGTATGGACACCTACATGTACTAGCACATGTCTGAGAGTTTTTGGAGCATGTGTGACATTTATACATCTCAATTTAGGCCTTAAAAGAGCTGCTAGTCATTGACAGCTTACATATTTTAGACTGCATATTTGGTTGACTGCAATGAGGTTGCATGATACAGAATTACAACAACTACATGGTTTATGTTTTGACTGATATACCTACAGGTTAAGCCACATGTTTGTGGATATTTTTGAGATATTAATGGGCTGAAATACCTTGATTATAGCAGATAATTAATTGCAAAAAACTGTCATAAACAGTCAAAAACTACAATAGGTCAGTTAGACTTGTTGGCATACAGGAAGTCAGGCATTGACTAGCCATTTCCATTTACAATATGGAAAATGCAGACATGACCGACAACATAACCCAAAAAGTGGGGAAAAAGCTTGATAGCAATAATTAGGCCATATGGAAGTTCCAGATGGAGAATTTCTTGATAGGTAAAGGATATTGGGACTTGGTGACAAGTGTTGAAGCTGAACCTAAAATCCCAGAGAGGAATCCTAAAACTGATCAAAGACGAGTGCACTGAACTTGGTTGGAAAGAGCTCGCAGGGTGCTATAGTGGTTATCTTTATGCATCTCAAATGCTATGGTAATGCAGATCATGAACTGCAAGTCACTAGCAGATGCATGGAACATATTGATCAGGTATTATGGCACAACTACCAATGCTAGGAAGATACAGTTAAAGCAAAAATTCAACAACATGGAGAGAAAAGGTAGATCTATACATGATTATGTCATAGAGATTAAGACTATTGCGGATCAGCTTGCATCCATTGGCACACAAGTTGAGGATGAAGACATGATTGCAGTGACATTAAATGGTTTGGGATCTGAATATAAGTCATTTGATACTTCCATCTTTGTGCAGGCTAAAATGCTGGATTTCAATGAGCTTGTTGCATTGCTCATTCATGAAGAGGTTAAACTGGAATTGGCTATAGGCTCTAGCAGTTCCAAGAGCAAGGATGTTATCTTTTATTCGCACCAACGTGGTCGTGGCAACCATGGTAAAGGTTTTGGTTCTAGTAGAGGAGGCCATCAAAATGTATCTTATGGCAATAATAACCAGTAGGGTTCAAATGTAAGAGGAGGTGGAAATTTCAAAGGCATGGGGAGATCTAGCTCTAGAGGTAAAGGCTCCTGGCAGTAGCAGTGGCCATCTGACAATCCTAATAAGGATAAGGATTATCACTACTGTGGAAAGTACGGTCATATTGCCAAGGAATGCTAGAAGAATCAGGGCGAGTAGCATGGACATTATGCATCATCCAATCAGACAGATGATGATTATGGGGATAGACTGTTTGCCATGACATACATGAAAGACAAGGCTGTTGAAAGTCTACTGAGGATGTTGTTTGGTATATTGATTTGGGGGCATCAAATCATATGACCCCCTCATGGTGACTGGTTTATTGACATGGTGCCTGAGAGAAATGGCTATGTATGCACATGGGATGACACGAGCATAGCATTGAACATAAAGGCAAAGTGCCTTTTGTAATTCATGATGGCAAGAAGAAGAACTTACACGATGTTCTGCATGTCTAATCAATTACTAGAAATCTATTGTCTGTGGGCTAGATGACTGAGCAAAATTTTCAGGTTAGGTTTAGTAAGCATGGTTGCTTCATTGAGGAGTTCAGTAATGGCTACAAATTGATTGATCGCAGTCATAGAAATGGCAGGATGTTTTCTCTTGATGCCACTTTGCCACAGTTGAAATCAGCCATGTTTTGCCCATGGCTCTGGCATAGTTAGAGATTTAGAAATATGGCATAAAAGAGTGGGGCATGTTAATCTTCAGTGGTTGCAAATGCTTTAGAAAAAACAGCTTGTTATGGGTCTACCCAAGTTTGCTTACACGGATATTGGTCATGTTTGCAATGCTTGTCAGTTTGGGAAATAGTTAAGGTTGCCATTTGTCAAGCATGTAAGAAATAGTACATGATCGTTGCAGTTGGTTCACTCTGATGTGTGGGGGTAATGCAGCTATGGGAGGCTCTAAGTATTATGTGACATTCATTGATAACTTTAGTCGCTATACTTGGGTTTATATACTGAAAACAAAGGATGAGGTGTTTGTTGTTTTTTAGCAATTTAAGCAATAGGTTGAAAAGGAATTTGATTGCTGCATCTCATGTTTGAGATCTAACAATGGTAGGGAGTATGTGTCAAAGTCATATACATAGTCAGAATACCAAGCTCAGTGTCTAGACTATCAGCTGAGTCATAGCCTGAAGTCATCTTTCCAGGTGTCATCACGCCATATGTATCATCAGAAGCTTGCTCTTTCCCTTTGTTGTCCACCACATCATATCTCCCCCTCACTAACATACTGGTGTTAGCGGTGGACGGTGAGCCAGAGCTCCACAATCTCCCTATCCATGGAGATATCGTCATACCACTAGGACCTATCAATGCAGTACTCTATTGCTGCTACGAATCAATTGTAGAAGCATGTGCAAAAGACATATCTGATGGCACTGCAGCAGCTGGTGATGCATACCAAGAGGCTATCTCATCAAAGATAACATCTTTGTTGATTTGTGTCTCTCGAATAGAGGGATCATAGCATTTATATGCCTTTTTCTCCTGCGAATAACCAATAAAGACACACTTATGTGCTTTCGGATCTAGCTTCTTCCTCTTCTCATCAGGGATGTGCACATAAGCAAGGCAGCCAAATACTTTCATGTGACTGATATTGGGCTTGTAGCCATACAACTTCTCAAATGTTGTAATATCATGAATACTTGGAGTGGGAGTCCTGTTCAAGATATACATGGCTGTCCTAATAGCCTCATCCCAAAATAGAGCAGTATTTGCTTCTCATTCATCATTGCACGAGCAGCTTCCATTAAGACCCTATTCTTCCATTCAGCTAACCCATTCTGCTGTGGAGTGTAGCTACATGTAAGCTGCCTATGAATGCAATTTTCAGCCAAAAAATTGTCAAATTTTGTGCTTGGAATGTGTGGATTACTTGAAAAGTAAGAAATAAAATAAAATTTTCTAGTCGATACTGGAACATCGCACCATTCCATAATGCTTGTTCGTAATCTTCTTCTCTTTGTGCAAAGAGTACTCTCAAATGAGCTAATTGTAAGTTGTTATGCCATAACGGGAACTCGAGATAGCAAGACAACTTCCGTTCTCAGAGGAAGAGTACAATAGGTATTGATTGGCCATTAAGACACCAGTCTAAAACCATCTAAAATATTGCAAGGTGAGCATTTTGGAAGAGCTGGTGACCAAGGAAGATGCGGTGAAGCAAATAGTTGATCAATGCAATCTCCACAATTACATAGAGAAGGTTGATCTTTTGATGCAAGAAAGAATAGTGGTGCAGTAACTGTCAAGCAAGGATGCTCACCCAAAATGATAGAAGTTGTACTTAGCCTTGAAATAGTGCAGAACAAGTACATTCCACCTCATGAGAGAGGGGAATTGAGTAGTGCAACACATCTTAGATGTTTGCAGAGAGTCAGGTACCCTGTGGATAGGCTGAATTATAGTGGTTACTCTATGAAGCATTATGCTTACATGACAAAAGTGACAGAGGTCAAAGAACCTGCTACATATGTTGAAGCAGTGATGGATAAAAATTGGTGCACAGCTATGGATGAGGAAATATCTGCCTTGGCTGAAAATAGAACATGAGATCTTGTACCACTGGGTCTACAAGATTAAATGCAAGTCGGATGATAGTGTAGAGAGGTACAAAGCCAAGTTGATTGCTAAGGGTTATGCTCAGTAGTATGGGTTAGACTATGAGGAAACATTCAACCCTATTGCTAGATGGCAACTATACAAACAATGATTGCATTGGCTACTGCTAAAGGCTGGAAATTGCAGCAGATGGATGTTAAGAATGTGTTTCTCAATGGTGATTTAGCAGAGAATGTTTATATGGATTAGCCTGAAGGGTATGTACACCCTGATTTTCAGCATTATGTATGCAAGCTAAAAAAGGCGTTGTATGGGCTGAAGCAAGCTCCGAGAGCCTGGCATGCAAGGATCAATAGTTATTTGCAAAGTTTGGGATTCACTGTTGGTAGGGCTCATAAGTTAGTTCGTGCAAGAGCCCAGAAAGTCACACTTGGATGTTGTTAGGCGGATTATGAGATATGTAAAGTCCACCGTAGATTATGGGCTATTTTATGTGAAAGCTAAGCCCTTGACACTAGTTGGATACACGGATACAGATTGGGCATGATGCTCATATGATTGCAGGTCTACGAGTGGTTATGCCTTCAACTTTGGAAGTGGAATGATCAGCTAAAGCAGCAAGAAGAAACCAACAGTTGTATTGTCTAGCACTGAGACAAAGTACAGGGGTGCTACATTGGTAGCATGTGAGATTGCTTGCATGGTTGCTCAAGCTTATGGCTGATTTGGACATATAGGTGGATGCTCCAATGACCTTGTTATGCAACAATCTCAATAGTGTACTACTGGCAACAAATCCAATTTAACATGCCATGACAACACATTGAGGTACACTACCATTTTATCAGAGAGATGGTTCTTGTAGGGAAAGTAGATCTTATGCATGTGAAGACTGATGAAAAAGTTACAGATATCTTTACCAAGTCTTTGGGTAAAGATAGGTTCAGTAATATTCGACAGCTACTTGGTGTTTTCCGACAGCTACTTGTTGTGCAAAGGCTATCTTGAGCTTGAGGGTAAAGATAAGTTTAGTGTTTTCCGATAGCTACTTGGTGTGCAAAGGTTGTCTTGAGCTTGAGGGGGAGTGTTAAGACTTCAAGCTCTTTTATATTTAGTATGTGTGTAATCGACACTCTGTCACTTGTCATATGTCCAACTGTATCAACAAGTGTGGGACATTAAATAAGTCGGTGACTTTAGGCTATGTGTGAATGGTCTATAAGACCTTTAGTGTGTTGTATTCACTTCAGTTATGTGTTATGGAATAATGAAGGAAATGAGATGAGAGCACACTGCTCCTCTCTGTTGCTCCAACTCCTCTCTGTGTCTATTTATCAACAAATTCCGCAACTAATTATTGCGGTTTGGTTGCTCCTAAGGGTGTACTTGGGCCTCTTGTGCAATGGGCTTGGTTGGAGTTGCGGGTGTTGCATTACTAGATTCTTGTGAGGACTTAGGGGCACTAGTAGGACTAGATTGAGGCAGTTTGCTAGTAGCAAGCAGTGGTTTCGGTCGATGGATCTATTTAGGCTCTGTTGGCCTATGCATTTGAGACTCTATGGGTTTCACAGCCTAAGTCGTTTGTGGCATTGGTGCTTTTTTTGTTACATGGCCTGGTGTGGCAAGTTTGAGGGAAGCCTTTGAGTAGTTCCCTTGGCCATCTTGGCTTTAGGTACCCAAATCCAAGTATTACCCTCATAGTAGCCTTACGCTTACAATAAGGTCTTGGGGACCCATCGTGGCTTGACTACTCATCAATACATATAGGTTTTTCTATGCCTTCTAGATTTTGAATACGAGTTTCTAGCCTTGCGAGGTCATGATTGTGCACTTCTAGGTGGCGGCCTTGATGTTTAGGCATCCATTTGAGTTGTGATTCTTGGGCCTTAGCTCTAATTTTCTACGGTTTGTCGGCACTGAGGTTTGGCGGGTTGTGACAAGTCATGGTCCCCCTCCTTAGCCTTTATGGTGGGTTTCTCTACCAGTGGTTTTGCGGACTTTGATGGAGTCATGCAACCCTTCCTAAAAACCGTGACTGTACATACATTTCCGATGGCTAGGTGAATACGTTGTGATTGGTAGTCAACATTGCACAGTGCCTACTTCTTAAATATACATCCTAATAGCTATTCTGTACCCACATCCTTCGTATTTGGCAACAAATAAAAGATCATGAGCAAGCTTTCAGAATTGATAAAGATAGCAACCTTACACTTTCCAGAAGTGCGCCTAATCAAGCTTTCAAAATCGATAGAGATAGCAACCTTACACTTTTCCAGTCGAGTGTTCTAGCTTGATTAGGCACTCCATCCATGCTTCCTTTCCATCCCATCTCTCTTAAAGAGCTATTCTCAAGCTAGGAACCAAGAACTCTGCTAGTAGAATTGCTTCAGTTCCGTAGGTCAACCTGAAAGGAGTATGTCCTATAGCTGTTTTTTACATTGTTCGTCAGTAGGCCCATAAGGCTACCATTAGTTTGTTATCCCAATCACTGCGTGAAGCAAAGACTACTTTGGTCGGACGTTTACTAGAATCCTATTTGTGGACTCAACCTAGCCATTTGCTTGAGGATAGTACTGTGAGGATTTTTTATGGATGATTAGAAAGGTGGACAAGAGGTGATCGATCACTTCATTGATGAAGTGTGTGCCTTGATCACTAACTAGCTCAATGGGGCAGTCGAATCGTGAGATCACTTGCTCCCATAGGAACTTAGCAGTGGTCCTAGTGTCTTTTTTCCTTGTGGCTCGTTCCTCTATCCATTTCTTGAGACAATCTGTGGGGCAATGATAACGTACTTGGCCTATGAGTACTGTGCTACAGTACTAGTTGGCCCAATGAAGTCAATTCCCCATTTCTCGAATGGTTGTCTTGCAAGGATTAGACTTAACTCCATTTTATCCTTGCAAATAGGTACCTTGGTCCATTGGCACTCTTCATAGTGCTTTACAAATCACGCTGCATCTCGAAAAAGAGTAGGCTACCACAATTGAGACTACAGCACTTTGTGGACTGTCATATCTCCGCTGAAGTGTCCTCCTACAATTCTGTCCTGTGCCTCTGCAAGTGCATCATGCATTTCATGCTCACACATGCATTTTCATAGCAACCCATCTTGCCCTACCCTATAGAGTTGGCTTGCTATCAAACTGATAAAGTTGGACTTTAAGAATGAGTCACCTAAGTTGAGCCTTTTTGATGGGTCATTCAGGTAGTCCCCATTCAAGCACTTGGACTATGTTGTCTGCCCAATATGGCGTCAAGTCTGCTTTAAACAAATCTCATTCACTAGACAGGTTAAACGGATGTGCGTGTCTAGCAATTCGTCTGTAATGCCTTGTCCAGTGGCTTCTCCTATGGGTATGTAAGACATATGGTCAACCATGAAATGATGCTTCCCTTTGTGTACAACCACAAAGAAGTCAAATTTTAAAAGCAAAAGTAACCATCAAGCAATGTGTCCTATAGTGCAAGGTTTGTTAGCGAGATATACCAAGGCTTGATGGTCAACAAAGAAGGTAAAAGGCATAGCCAAAAGATAATGTCAAAATTTGTTTATAGCAAACACCATAGCTAAACCCTCTCTCTCTCTTGTTGAGTAGTTCATTTCCATATCCCTGAGTTGTTTGCTAGCAAAGCTCACTGGATAGTCGATATTGTGTTCACTAGGCTGGCACAGCACAATTCCCACGGCAAACTTCAAGGCGTCAATGTGAACATGGAAGGTTATGGTCCAATCATGGACTCTTAGAATCAGTGCGGTGGTTAGAGCCTTTTTCAACTCTTAATATATGTGTTGGCATTCCTCGGTCCATTCGAATATAATCAACAATTTGTATAGGGGTCTAGCAATTAATGCATAGTTCAACACAAATCGTCCATAGTACCCCATATGGCCTAGGAAGCACTGAACTCCCTTGTAATCAGCCTGTTGGTGGTAGATCGACAATGACCCTGACTTTTGAGAAGTTTGTGGCAGTGCCGTTCTTTGATACCATATCTTTGATACCATGTGCCCTAAGATGCATCTATGCTTTGTCTAGAACTGGAACTTCAAGGGGTTCAACGAGAGACTATATAATCTACACCATTCAAAGATTGCGTGGAGCTTATCTAAGTCTTCCTTCCAGCTTGAATGGACACACATGTCATCAACAAATACTTCTAGCTCTTGCCGAAGCGTGTCCTTGAAGATAGCACACATGAGCCTTTGGAATGTGGCTGGTGCATTCGTCAAGCTGAAGGGCATGACTATGTAGGCAAAGGTGCCCCACTTGATAGCGAATGTGGTCTTGTGCCTATCATCAAGATGCACTTGCACCTAATTGTATCCTGAGAAGTTGTCCAAAAAACTATAGGCCTCTTTATCAGCAACTCTCTCGAGCATGTGCTTCATGTACGGCAATGGGTAATTGTCTCTCTTGGTAGTAGTGTTAACCTTCTTATAGTTGACAAACACTTTGATTTTTCCATTCTTTTTCATTACAATGACTATGGGCAAGACTCAGTCTATGCGCTCAAAATCGTAGATGAATCTTGCTCTCAACAGTTTATCAATTTCCTCTTTGATAGCGTGAGTCTGCTTGGGATTCATAGAATACAGTCGCTACTTGACCGGTATCACCTTAGGTGTCATGGGGATATTACGAGTCACCACACTTGAATCTACCCCTTTTAGCTCATCAAGGGACCAAGAAAAGACGTCTATATACTCCCATAAGAGAGCAATGAAACTTGCTTCCTCTTCCTCGGTCAAGTCATTGGCTATAAAGACAGGTTGAGGCGTCTCCCCTTCCTTAGCTAGATTAACCTCCTTGACTTTGACTGGTCCTTCTATTGGTTCACTCACTTGCCCTTGTCGTTTGGCTCCTAGCAAGATCGCTACCCTGTTGCCTTTCTTAAACTTCATGAATCGTTTCGGTAGGTCTTGCGGTTTCCTTTGCTCCTCAACTTGTGATTCCTTGAGTTGTTTCCTTCATTCCTCCTTCAACCTTCAACACCTTAGGGGGACTGGTAGGTCTCCTTTGATACGTCTAGTCTTAGGTGGTTGAGTATCTTAGGATCACTGTCTGAGCTTACTTCTGACTCGGAATCAAACTCTCCATCTTCGCTAGAAGAGGGAGTCTCTCTTGGTGGTTGTAGCTCAGATGCTAACTTTGTCTTGAATAATGAGACTTAGGCAAGCTTGCTCATAGTCAATTGCACCTATGTGCTCCAACCATGTGCGATCACAATCCATACGCATGACTCATCTCTCTATTCTGAAGATGTTCTTCTTCTATGGATTGGAGTCTGCCCTTATCTGTTCAATCACATGTCCTTTTGTGTCGTACTCTATTGTATCAATCTCTCCTTCACTCTCTTTATTGAAGCAATCTTTGTACTTGTTGTTAGAATCTTCCTCGTCTAACTACTCATCATTAGCTATGTCTTGACATTGCATTTCCTTTTCATCTGTGTGACTAAGGCCTAATTGTACGTCAAGTTCAGGTCATGAACCTTGGTCCACTGCCGCTTGGGTTCATCCAAGAGATCCTTGAGCGGTTTGAGTTTAGCAGCTGGGTTGTTGGCTAGCTTGTCTGCCAGGTACTCTAAGATCTCGTGGAGCTCTCATTTATTGCTTGGGATATGGAATGTAACAGGGGTGGGTCGTCTTTGCAAGCTTCTAGCCATCATATAGATTGGCACTAAGGGCGTGTCTCTAGGCTTACCAACTACCTTAGCAGCTTGTTCATACTCCTTATCTGAGAATGGCAGATTGATTGTGGCTAGCACATGCATCCAATCTCGCTCATCCTCAGGACAAGGGACATATTTCATCAATGGCCCGTAAGATTTTCTAACTTGCACATCTCCCTTCAGTATGGTTGAGATGGCATCCAGGTTGACTAGTGTCATCTTCCAAGTATCCATCTCTACTCTCACTTCTTCTATTCGATTGCCTAAGAAGATTAGACCGTTGCCCCAGTCCTCTATGACTCATCCATTGCATCTAGGGTCGGCCTAGCAAAATGTCATAGTCTACTCCCTTCATGACTATGAAGTCTACAGAGAATTAGACTCCCACAATCTTCACTGACCAATCCTTTAGCAGTCCAAATGGCTTCACTTTCATTGCATTAGCTAGTGTGACATTGAACCTAGTATTCTCGACAAGCAGGTTACCCCAAGCTTGGAGTATTATGTGGCTCAGCACACTGACTCCTACCCCCATGTCTAAAATTCCCTTTCTTGTGGTATCACCTAGAGCTAGGACTGGTAAGACTGCATGCATCTCTATGCCTTCCCATAAGATGTTAACGTGCAAGGACTTGGGCACTGAGTGCAGCATCAGACTTGGTATCTGTCTTATTGCATCATGCTCATATAAGTCAGTTGTTGCAACCTGCTCTATCAATCTTCCTACCCCTGCTTCAGTTCTTCCCATAGCGTTGGATAGTGCCTAAGCGAATCTCCTAAGCTTAGAGTCACTGGGGTGGTTACTAGCGTTGTAAAAAGATTGCTAGCTACTTGTTTTTCTCCTAGTCTTGCACTCCTTGGCCAATGGCCTTGACTGGTTTGTTAGCTTGGTGGCTCTGTCTAGATGGTATTGCTTGAGGTGCAGATGCATCTCTTGACTTTGGTCGTGGAGGTGAAACTGATATGCTTACACTTGAGAGATCATCAATCTCATCCCTTTCTCAGCAATCTTTGGAGCGGATGTCTCTGCCTCTATGTCTGTGACCTTCTTTCCAGCAGGTGGTGTTGTAGCACTCTTGGTTTTGAGCATGACCTTTGTGTCGGCTTTCTTTTTCCTTTACCTATGACTTTTCTTTTTGATTGAGGCTGCATCTAAGTTGCTAGGCCCTGGCAATGATATGCCAGCTTGCTTTGTTTGCACTTGGGTCATGACATGTAATGGGATAGGTGTGGCCTCCCCATCAAGTGTCTCGATGCCAAGCAGAGCCCCAAATGGGATTGATGGCATGATTACCAAACTAGAGGATGGTTTCCATCTAGGACAATCAGCAAATAGATGAGTGATTCCACACTCAAAGCATCTAAGATTAGCCTTATCTTGATTCGCTTGCTCCCTCTCAGGATAGTGTAAAGAGATGTGTCATGGGTGACCGCAAGTCCAACAAGAGATGCTCTTGAGTCTGCGCCCCTAAGCCTCTCCCTCTCCCTCTTTCTAAAGCCATCACTAGTACTGGTCAATAATCCATGAGGATTGGATTTGTACAAGACGTAAGGGTTCACATAAGGCTCATCGTCGTTCAGCTCCTCCATGTAGTGGACTGGAGTATCACTCGGTGGATGGGTGATGTAAGGTCCAGGTAGCCTGCGTATACCTGTGGGATTTATCTATATCCTAGGAATGGCTAGTTTAGCATCATTAGGTTCCAAGAGAGCAAATGGGGCTCCCCTCCTAAATAAATTCGGTGGCCTATTCCCTAGGTAAGGCTGGTTATAGGGTTGTGAGTATTGGAATCATCTCTGTAGTCTGCAATGCATGGCATCGTGACTGAACCTACCACAATTGGCACAAGGTCAAAACCTAGGGTTCTGACACTCAACTCAAGTGGTTTTTGCCATGTTTGCTAGATGTGGTTGCCCTTTTTGAGGTTCTAGAGCTTGTCTCGTCACAACTTGAGCTCCTAGAGCTCCTCTCCTTGAGCTAGTCATCCACTCTTATGGCCTCTTCAAAGACACTTCATATTCTGTTAATAAAGACCATGGACACCGCTCTTTCTATGGGTCACTCATTTGTCAGAATTCTCTTAAAGAGACTCCTCACATGGGTCACATAATCCTTGATATCTTCCTTATCTCTTTGCTTCACATTCATGAGTCGTACGATCAGATTGCCTGAGTACCTAGCCTTCGAGAATCTCTTAATGAAGAGCTTCTTGAGATGGTGGAAATTGTTACATTCTGCGGCATCTAAGCTGTGTAACAAGTCCTTCCCTTATCACCTAAGCATAGACCGAAGGCTTGTGAGCGTTGGGTGAGATCAATGAGGCCATTGGCCTCATAGACCTGCTCAAACTACTCTACAAAGCTATAGGGATCATCGTTACTTGTCTAACTGCTTAGTAATAATAGGGATTTTTTACTGGCTCTTGGAGCCCTAGTTGACTCCTAATCCTGTGAGTAATGAGTTTACCAGTGCTGCTAAACTCTGCTCTACTGACATGCTATCTAATAGTCACTTCATGATTAGCTCGCTCATTAGCATAAGGTCTCCTTCTAGCTCTATGTGTGTGTGTGTGAGTGTGTATCAGGTCGTGTTTAATTTCTATTTTCTAAGGCTAACACTCGTTGGATCTCTCGCATTATGTTCTATCGCAAGCTTCTAGCTTATTGTTCCTAATTGTATGCCACTATGCCTTACAAAGCTTTCCACTCTCCTCCTTGAGATACGCTATGATGTCCTTGGATGACCTACCATGGTGGTCCATTTGGGTTTGCAAGTCGTACTTGCTCACCATCTATTGAATTTCATTTGGGAAATCCCTCAAACCAAGCTCCTCTTTGCGTTTACAGTTTGCTAATCTTTGCCATGTCTGTGATCTCTTGCTCCACTAGGATGTCGACGAGGCTAATCAAGTCAAGTAGATTCACATCCCCAATGATGTCGGTCCTCGATGCGTGACTCCTGTGTTGTGTCCTTTTGCTTGGTCCTACCCTTGGGATTCTCAATTGCCCAACTAAGTTTAAGGATCTTCTCCTAATTGGATTGGTGTGTTTGATCATCGAAATCAAACAAGGTATGTCTGATCAGATAGGATGGTCAAGTCCAATGTCTAATTCTCAAAATCAGACAGGGTAGGATGGTCCAAGTGTCAATCGTCCTATCTAAGTGTCACCTATTTGATTTTTGAAATCGAACAAAGAAGTGGGTCCGAGTGCCCGATTCACTAGAATCTGACATTCACTCTTCAATTCTCGGAATCGAACATTGTGAGATCTATCCAATTTCGACAGTCGAAGCGACAAAATCGATAAAAATCACCAAAATGAGATGATTTTAAGCATGTAATGCTTCAAGCCGCTCCAAATCACTAGTATGGACAATAATCAAGATTTTTGTATACCTGGTGTGGTCTTAAAATGCCTATATGCACTAATCGATTTGTCCAAAGGGCTAGGTATTTCCAATCTCTCTCTCTCTCTCTCTCTCTCTCTCTCTCTCTCTCTCTCTCTCTCTCTCTCTCTCTCTCTCTCTCTCTCTCTCTCTCTCTCTCTCTCTCTCTCTCTCTCTCTCTCTCTCTCTCTCTCTCTCTCTCTATCGGTAACGGGCCAAGTCCGGGCACCAGGAGGGCTATCAAAGGAGATAACCAGCACCATCGGAGTCAAGCAGGGATGCCCACTCTCACCCACCCTATTTGGCCTCTACATTGATGAGTTCTCAGGATATATAGATAGATTGGGCGAGGAGGGATCGAGCCTGGGAGGGACACTGATACCCATCTTACTATATGCAGATGACATAGTCCTCATCTCCAACACACCTGAAGGGCTACAGTGCCAACTGGATGCACTACAGACCTTCTGCCAAGACAAAGACCTAACTGTGAACCTGGGGAAAACCAAGGTCATGATGTTCAACACGTCAACCCAATGGCTCTGACGGTCGGTACCCCCCTTCACATACAGCGGAGAGATCGTGGACGTGGTCCAAAGATACGTCTATCTGGGGACTACATTCTCTGGACCAAGATTTACCCTGAGAAAAGTAGCATAAGATAGACTAACCCGAGGCTATGCAGCCCTCGGGTCAATGGAGAACCAATGTGCCCGCATACAGTTCCAGGAACCCTGGACAAAGCTCTGGATTTTTGACACCTTGGTCACACCAGCCCTCCTATACGGGGTTCCCATATGGGGGTCCAGTCACTACCACACGCGGAGGACCAGCCAGCCTAAGGAGGAGGCCACCTATGAGGGATGGGAGCAGATGGAGAGACCCTTAATACTTATGATCTCACGGATGATCCGAAGCAAGCCCTCCATACCACACTAGATCATCTGCGCAAAGCTGGGGGCACCGCCCCTCGTGGCTGAGGCCCTCTTCTAGACCATGACCTTCGCTGCCCCAACATCAGTACCCCAGACTCGCCCTGGAGTCATCCAAACAGCTAGCAACACAAGGGGACACTGAGTGCTGGTATGCAAGAGGCAAAGCCCGGCTCCCACGCCCCACCGAGCCCCGTCCCCGCAGAAGACACATGTCGAAGATACAAGGGATACTACGCCACCATCGGAGGGCCCTACCCCGCCGCTTTAGTCTCTCCATGTTAGACCGACCCATGCGGGACATCCTAGGATGAACACTCTAGGAGCAGTTCCACACCGCACTAGGAGTACCTCTAGATTGTATCCAGTCTAGATATCATTTTGTACCCACTCAATTTAGTTCAACATAGCATAAACGTTAGCTTCACTGGGACTTTTGAAATCTCCCAGACATTTTGTATGCAACATTTTGGTCTCATAGGCCAACTTGGCCTGTTGTAGACGTTAATATAACTTTCTTTCTTTCTTTCTTTCTTTCTCTCAATGATGTGGTCATAAATGAGCTTGCTCCTTGCCCTTTTGGGTTTTAAACCCTTGCTACACTTAGCCTTGACCTCTCTAATCACTCCCCTTGTGACATTAACACATTTGAGCACTCTTTTTTCCCATTTTCCCCTTGTTTGTGCCCTGTTTGGGCTTGTTTCATAGCAGTAACCCTAAAGCATCTCGCCTCAATCTTTTGATCCTATCCTACTCTAAATGCAACAAAAATCAAAACCCAAATACTCAATTGATTCCTCCTACTTGCCTAACCATTAAAAAACCAAAATATTTACTTGTTGTAAAGATTAAAACACCCCAAAATCTCCTACCTATCTCAACCTCTAATTCAAGGATGCAACCCTTACTTCATTGCTCAATTTGAGGCATGCTAGTGCTCAAGCTTGAATCCGTTGTCCCGACAATGGAACCAAATTGTAGAGGGTGCTCACACTCAACCACCAAGACCCATGGACCTCTTATTATTTCAAGTGTTTCAAGTGAGCACAAATGGCTATCTCTCACCTAGCCAACATGCCTTCGACCCTACCGGGGTGTAGTGAGCTTACCTTGATGCTTGAATGAGTAGCCTCGTCCCTCAAGCAAGCTAGTAGATCCACGATTCATGATGCAAGCTCAAGCATCCACAAGCCTCCACCTCCAAGCTCCATCCTCCATAGCCATGCTCAAGACAAGAGAAGAGAAGAGAGGAGATGATGGAGAGCTTCCTCTCCAAGATCCCTCACCCTCACACACTCACTCCCTCACACTCTCTCTCTCACACTCTCACACACTCTCTCTCAAGCACACACAACAAATAAGAAAGAGAGAAGAAGAAAAGAAGAAGAGTCCACTTTGGTCACACACCAAAGAATGAGCTTCTCATTCACTTTTTGAGTTTATATACAAAGCCCTTATCCCTTTGGGCACCCATCCCCTCTTTTACATGACCGACCATTGTGGCAAGGTCCTCTTTTCACATTTCCTTCTAGTTGCCCTTTCTCATTACCTATGCCCTGCTACCTTTTACAATTTGCATCAGAGGGAGCCTGGCGCTCTTTTACAAGAGTTTTAGGGATGCCTTGCATTTAAAAAATGTGCCTTTGCCTTTGACTTAGCTTTTGAGGCTACCCTTGTGCTTTTGGCTATTTCCCTTTCTACTTCTTCCGTTGTGTCCACATTTGGAGTTTTCTTGGACTTCTTTTTCTCGATCTTGAACTGGGGATAGCAAATGTCTTGAGGGTTTTTAAAAGCAAAATGCACAATAACATTTTCTTTGATGGACTTACATGAAAACGAGAAAAGCACAATGAAATGGATACAATCTTCACTTTATTGGTAGGGTAGGAATCATATATGTGCAAATTTGAGCTTCTACTCTTCTTTTTTTCCATTCTTTTATGCAAGCTTTCTTGAGAGTGAATGAGAGTGAGAGTAAGAGTGAGGGACTTTGAGGGGTGAAGCTCTTCTCTTCTTCTTGCCTTCTCTCCATCCCACCTAGCAAGAGATAGAGTTTGAGGGTGTGTGAGAGGGTTGAGAGAGTGTAAGGGACTTACTAAGTGAAGATTTCTCTTTCTGCATCTTCTCCTTCTTCTTCTCCATTTACTTCTCTCAATGGTGGTGACATGATGTGAATGCAAAGGAGTTCAATGAAGCTTTTGGAGCAATGCATGGATCATGTAGCTATTATGGAGCCTTCAAGTTTTAGCCTATAATGTGGGAGGTAAGAGAGCATGCTTACTATGGCTTGATGTTAATATTTCATTCTTTAGCTTTAGGATTGGAAGAACGAATGTATGATTAGTTTTGAGTAGAGCCTAGGAAAGGCTAGGTGATAAATGCTACCTAATGTGGTTGGAATTTTTTAAAATAATCAAATTCCATTCAAAATGGGTGCATTGAAGAAAAGGTAGCACCAAATCTTTGCCATGAAGGACTTAGGGCATGCAAATTACATTCTTGGCATGCAAATTATGAGAGATAAACATAAGAAGGTTTTTTTTCCTATCTCAAAAAGAGTCATTGGGAAGGTACTTGAGCTTTTTAATGTGGAGAGGGAGAAGGCTATCATTGTTTCATTGCATGCATATTTAAAACTTATCCCAAAAGACATCCCTAAACTAGTTGAGCAAAAGGCTGAAATGGTTGAGATACTTTATGCATCCATGGTTGGTATCTTGATGCATACTATGGTAGCTACATGTCCATATATTGCTTATGTACTGGGAATAGTTAGTAGGTTTATGGGAAATCCCAATAAGAAGCATTGGAAGCATTGAAGAGTATCATGAGATACTTGAATGGCACTAGAGCTACTTACGTGCATTTTCTTTTGAAGGAAGGATGTATCTATCCTTGGGTATGACGATGCACATGTTACAAGGAATATAGACTTCATGAGATCTATGATGGCTTTTATTTTTATATTCACAAGGGGTACAATATCATGTGTCTCTCAGTAATAGCCATGTACATCTTTGTCTCCTACTAATAAGGCCAAATATTTTACAACCACCACTAAGGTATGCAAGGAAAATATATGGCTTACACGTGAAATCTACATATTGCTAGAGATGTGCTCATTTTTGTGATAGTCAGGGTGTCATCTAGTTGGTATAGAAATCTAATTTTCATATAGAGGCAAACCATATTGAGATAGAGTATACCTCATCAAGGAGATCCTCAAGGACAAGTAAATTTAGCTTATGAAGACTCATAGAGATGACAACCCTATAGATCTTCTTATGAAGAGTTTTTATGAGCAATATTCACACTACAAAGTGCTGATGAGGATTCGATAGTATAATCACTAGTTATCCTCCCTTAAAGACACATTGACCTTTAAGTGAGAGGTTGTTGGGGTAAAGCCTAGTGGCCAAAGCTTTGGTGGGAACCTATTGTATATATGTATATACTCTATATTTATACATAAGTGAAGATAATGAAGAATAAGGATATTTGAGTACCCACAAACAACTCAGCTTTGAGTACTTATTATTGCACAATCTTTCAATGACAAAGTTTTATGATTTTTGCATACTTTTTTCTTATGTATGTATGGTTCTGAAATTGGGAAAGTGAAATGTTTGATAAACACCCAAAAATGTGTTTTTAAAGGAAATTTTTATTCTCCTTTTTCATTGAACTTTTCCATGGCATAAAAACCCAACTAATTGCAGGCCATGATGCTAGTTGGCACTGGCTTGGCCAATATGACTATGTGATAGTATTAAAGATATTCCTTGTCACGATTATGTTGGAATAAACACCATCTATTCATTAGATTGAGCTGCATAATGTTGGACAAGCCATCATGGCTACGTCATATTCACAATAATATTATTTAATTTGGTTATGTTATGTATCTATTTAAATTGTTAACTTGAATATAACAAGCTAGTCATGTCGTTAACTCTAATATTTGAGGATACTAATCATATGGCCAAAAATGATGGTCCTAGTGATAAGGTTCCACCCATAGGTTTTAAAGGCCATACCATGTATTTTTGAGGCGGGCCTCATATATTCGGCATGTCTTTTCTTTTTACTTTATTATTATGCTAGATACCATCCCATAATGCATTAAGTATGGATGCAATTGCACGATGCTATCGACTTCATAACCATTCCCAACCCTTATTTCTAGTGGTCACACACAATCCATCTTGATGCCCATGAGACTTATGGTTGAGGCAATCATACATGAGTGGAATTCTACTAAGCATCCAGAATGACAACCCATGATACACTAAGGTCCTTGATGCACATCAAGCTTTCATTAAAAAATGTATCTTGCATAGCTGGGCTACATCTACATTGACTCATGATAACTGTCCTAATTCTCGTACTTACACATCATTAATGTCACCTCATTCAATATGATGTATGTAGTTGTTATTGTGTGATGCAAAATACTATTCGGTGATTATTCGCTTCCTCTTGGTTCATCGAAGTGTTGTAATATGATATTCAAATTATTTTGTACCTTACTACTTTAATACCATAATTTAGTATTTGTGCATTATTTACTTGTTGTAACATATGATTTCAATTAGTAGATCCTTAAATCACCTCATAGTGCTCACACACACACACACACACACACACACACGCGCACGCACGCACGCACGCACGCACGCACACGCACACACACATGCACGCGTGCACACACACACACACACATAGGCACGCATGCACGCACACACACGCACACCCATGCACACACACACCATTTGGAACCACACATAATGTTACCTTAAACAATTTTGATATGTATAAATATTTCATGCACGCACGCACGCACGCATGCACACACACACACACGCACGCACGTGCACACACACACACACACACACGCATGCACGCATGCACACACATGCACACACATGCACACCCACGCGCACATACGCCATTTGGAACCACACATTATTTCTTGCCATTTGGAACCACACATAATGTTACCTTAAGCAATTTTGATATGTCTAAAATATTTATAAGCTAATATTTAGGTGTGCATATTGAGCAATTCTCTATAATAAGACTTACAAATTTTTATTGCATGCACATAGGCTAAAAATTGCTAGCATTTGCATTGTCATGTGCTGATGTATGCATGTGTGTGTGTGCAAACTAAAATTCCATTGAAATAGGAATGAGTATATAAAACATGGGGGGTTGGAGGGAAATCCAATTAGTCAATAGTAATCCTTGAGAGGTAGTTATTTTTAGTGATCTAAGTAAGCAAAGGGTCTAATTGTTACTTGCATCCATACTAAAACACATGGTTGGAACAATCCATGTTAATGCATATTGTACGTGTCCACATCAAAAGGCCAATATACACTATTTAAGAGAGTGGAAGCATAATCATAGTTGATAGACACACTCTTATGGGTGGATCCTTGGTCACTTTAATAAGCACGGTTAATTTTTGAACTATCGTAAACATGTCCATACACATGCTTATTGACATGATTGCAGAGACACAACCCATATCATTTGTTTTGCATACCTACACCAAAAGATTGGACTTTTCCTCAACATGTTGTCTTTTCACATGTGGATTAACCCTTCTAAAGTCTCATCTTCCATTATTCCACATGTGAAAAGACTTGTCAAGGAAAATCCAATTGTTTGGTGCAACTATATAGAGTAGATGATGAGACTTACATCTATGCTCATGCCTTCTTTATACCTTCAAGGGGCTCCTCTTCAACATACAAAATGTAGTTTTTAAGGCTTCTCTTCTATTAATCCATGATATCAAACCTTACCAAACTATCTACATCAATGTCCATGACAATATCTAAACCTACAAATAGGTTGATCCTACTACTAGTATTTTTGGTTATCCTTATCAGGATCATCACTAAAATTGGTAGCACAATCCTCTTCATGTGTTATGGCATTATCATGACTTGTGTCTCCTCTACCATGATCATCCCCTAGCTCTCTCATACTAGGATCATCATTGCTACACTTCTACAATCATCATCTATATGCTCTATGCCTTCAAATGTATCATACATCCCTTTTAAATTGTGGAGAGATATAGATCATGTGCTAGCATTTGTTATTCCCCATCATTGGTTGAAAGATAAATTGTTGAGGCATAAATAGAAACATGTTAAGTTACATTATGAAGAGAACAAAAGTGAGAATAGTATTTGTATGCATGGATTTCAAATATCCAAACATATTAAAAATATACACTTGATCACATTGTTGTAGTAGCAATGTCTCATTCTTCCCTTGCCATAAATTTCTAAAGTCAATGGTTATAAATCCTTTTACATGACATCTGATTATTGCATTAGGTTATGTTTCTACCACATTCTCAAACCACTTTACATAAAAAACATATACTAAGAAGCTTCAAAGTTGAGCTTAACTATATCTTGGATTTTGTTTCTATTGATCCTCTCAATGCTAAAGACTTTAGAATATTGGGTGTTCCTCTTCTCATAAATCCTTTGAGTGTAAAAATGCCTAGCCAGATATCACATAACATTGAACATTATCTTACTACTATATTATTTTAGCTATAGGTTTGGAAAGCCCCGAACCTCCAGAGGGCTTCTCGAACCTACCTCCTTTTCCAAACCTCCCTTTTTTAATCAAAACCCCTTCCCCTCCTCTTTTTCTCACGTGCAATATCCCTTTTTTCATTAAAGCCTTCTCTCTCTCCTCACATCTCTTTTTAAAATTAAAACCCCTTCCCCTCTCTCTCACTTATAATCTCTCTCTTTCTTTTCCCCATCCCTTTTTTTTATTAAAATCTTCCCCTCTCCCCCCTCTCTCTCTCATGTGTAGGGCTAGGTTCTCTCTCTCTCTCTCTCTCTCTCTCAATTAGATTAAAATTTTTAATTTAAATTTTTCTTTAATTAAATATTTTAATTTTTTTAATTTAAAGTTTTTCGAACATATTTTTTCATACATTTTGAGAATGAGAGAGAGAGAGAGAGAGAGAGAGAGAGAGAGAGAAGAAGAAGAAGAATAATAATAATAATAATAATAATAATAAAAAGAAGGGGGAGAAAGAGGAAAGAGAATAGTATTTTTTAGTTAAACATTTTTCTTCTACCTCTCCCCCCTCTCTCTCATGCGTAGGGCCTAGGTTTTCTCTCTCTCTCTCTCTCTGTTTGTTAGATTAAACTTTTTAATGTAAATGTTTTATTCAATTAAAATAGAGAGAGAGAGAGAGAGAGAGAGAGAGCAAAAAAAAAGAAGAGTAAAAGGAGGGAGGGAGAGAGATGGGGAACAGAGAGAAAGAGAATTATAGAGAGATGAAATATAAAATTTGAGAGAGAGAGAGGAAAAAAAGGAAAAGAGAGGAGAGAGGGGGAGAGAGACACAGAGAAGAAAATGAGAGAGAGAAAATAAGAAGAAGAAGAGAAAGAATTTAAACACAGTGAGAGAATTATAGAGAGAGGAAACATAAAATTTAAGAGAGAGAGTGAGTGAAGAAAAGAAAAAAGGAAAAGAGAGGAGAGAGGGGGGAGAGAGACAAAGAAAAGAAAATAAAAGAGAGAAAATAAGAAGAAGAATTATAGAGAAAGAATTTGAAAATAGAGAGAAAATTATAGAGAAAAGAAAGATAAAATTTAAAAGAAAGAGAAAAGAAAAATAAAATAAAAAAGAGAAACTTTCTTTTTAATTGAAACAAGGAGAGAGAGAGAGAGAGAGAGAGAGAGAGAGAGAGAGAGATACAAAGAGCAAAAAAAAGAGGAGAGGGAGGGAGAGAGAGAGAGGGGGAACAGAGAGAGAGAATTATAGAGAGAGAAAATGTAAAATTTAAGAGAGAGAGAGAGAGAGAGAGAGAAAATGAAAAAAGATGAGAGAGGGGAGACAGAGATTGAGAGAAGAAAATGAGAGAGAGAAAATAAGAAGAATAAGAGAGAGAATTTGAACATAGAGAGAATTATAAAGAGAGGAAAGATAAAATTTAAAAGAAAGAGAAAAGAAAAAAATTTAAAGAGATTTAAAAAAAGGAAAAAAGAGGAGAGAGTTGCTCTGTGTGTGTGTGTGTGTGTGTGTGTGGACTCAATATCTCACCAATTGTTTCCTCACACCTCCCTCCCAACAATATCCCACTTAAATAACAATGTGCCTTCCAACATTATGAAAGGGAGATCCAAAGTAATTTAATATTCTTGTAAGATAGAAACAAATGTCTTCTATAGTTTATTTTGCATTAGCCCTCAATTAGCTACAAGCAGCTACCCATGTTATCCCAAGGTTAAAAACTATACCTATGTTCATGTAAAAGAAGAAGATTAGAACCTTGCCTTTTAATACATTTTCCAAGTATTATTATTTTTAACCACTTGTTATCGATGTCCACGATAATAATTTTTAACTACTTCTAACTTCCTAAGGACTTACATATCATTTCAAAAACCTATAAATTTTGTACAAATGCCTATTAAGTAGATCTACGCCAACTTCATACAATACCTTGAGCTGTTGGTTAGCCCCTTCGAAGCTATGAACAATATCAATTTAACCATACAGATATGTCTATTCCAAGACACCAATAGCAAACAATGTTTTCATACCAATGCTAATAAGGTGGGTCTTGAAAGGGAGCGACGGATCGAAGGTTGGACTCGAGAGCTATGGCGGGAGAGCAAGAGCAAGAAAGTGAGAGACTAGAAATGGGAACTCCAACAGTCACAATGTGTGACCGGGCCTTCCTTTATTCAAATTGTCATTGAAAGAATAAAGAATAAAGTGACGGTGACGGGTGCCCGCCACCTGCAGTGTGCAGTGGCGGTGACTGTCAGTGTAGTAATACACGAGCGGCTAGGCAGACCCAAGCGCACAGTACCCGAAACAGTACGGTATGAATGAAACCACTCTCGACAAGGTGTCACATGAAAGGATGCACCTGAGTCCAAGAGCCAACACTGTGCATACATAGAGTGTATCTCTGTCATCTGCAAAGCACTAGAAGAAGCTGCTAGGATATAATCATCATCATCAACATCCTCAGGTTGCGTAACATTGATCTCTTTAATTTTAACACTGGACTTTGCAGGTACTATGTTGCGATCAGAAGACTTATCCTGCACTTTGTCTTTCCCCTTATCTTTGCACCTTTCATTGCGCAATTCATGGGATTGTGGCTAATATGGCTCTTTTTCCCACAATGGTGACAAGTAACAACTGCATTCATGCCACGGGATTTGCTACGTGACTTCCCATGAGACTTGGACCGAGATTTTTGAGAATCCCGTCCATGGCCTGCCACTGCCATGCTTTCCATATCCATCATTCCTGCCTCTAACTGTCATAGCATGTGACACACGAGAGGCATCCAAATTCTTACGGTTAACCTCTTCTTGCAGAAGAGTACTCTCAACATCAGATAATTTCAAGGTAGTAGTAGAGGCACATAATGCAGTGCGGAATACATCCCATGACTCATTAAGAGTACCAAGCAAGAAAAGAGAAGTGACATCCTCTGCAAAAGTGATAATTTCAAGGTAGCAGTAGAGGCACATAATTCAGTGCGGAATACATCCCATGACTCATTAAGAGTACTAAGCAAGAAAAGAGAAGTGACATCCTCTGCAAAAGTGATGTCCTACGAAGTCAAGTTCTTGAGTATAGCATGGAACTGGCTCAAGTGAGCAGACATAGTCACATTCTCCTTCATGTGCAGATCCATAAGCTGCTTCAGTCAATACATTTGACTCACTGGACTTTTCTTGTCATAGAGATTCTTGATTTTATCCCACAACTGCCATGCAGTCTGTTCTTCCTCAAATACATTGTAGTGAACCTGTTTTGTGAGAGACAATACAATAGTGGACTTGCATAACTCATCAAGCTCAAGCCATTCCTCATCTGGCATAGTTGCAGGCGGATGCCCACTTAACCTCAAAGGTTTGATCTGTGATTTTTGCACCAACACCTGCCAAATCTGGCTCTTTCAATAAGAGTAATTTGTACCATCAAGCTTAGTGATGTTGAAAATAGCATGATCAGTGGACGAACTCGCCATAATGCAGGCTGGAAGACTATAGACAGTTCAAAACTGCTTGCTGTTTATAATAGAAAATGACAAAAAAATCACCAAAATCGTGGGAAAATGGCAAGGAAAGTGGAACCAAAGTTGTTGCCCACCAAGTACTAGTGAAAGTACATCATTTCAGAGTGTTTCAGCATGAAAAATCCATGTTAGTCCATACATATATGCTTGCTGTAATAAATTTCAGATTTCAGTAAAAGAGAGCTAACAATGCCAAAATCAGATCCCAAGGCAATCAGATATTGCCAAGATCAAAGCCGGTATCATGCGAGCATAGCATAAGCATATGACGGTCGATAAGCATGAATCCAACACCCAAGTATGTCATACAAACATCTGCCAGTGAGTAGGCACACCCCCCCAGTCAACAGGGCAAAGTGTTCCTACCACTACCAAAACTTGACACAAGTAGGTGTCAATTCACAAAGATACGGATCCAAAACTGAGACTTAGCTCATAAGCATACAGTGAACCAAGACATATGATGTATCATCCCAAAAGGTAAGAAGTCCCAAAGTCTCAAGTGTCTATAACTGCTCAATGGCATGTAACGACTCAATGCATAAAAGTACCGCCTGCTCAATGTCTGATAAGCATTCAAGAATGCTCCCACTGGCACAAAAGTCGTATGTACGAGCTCAAGAGCTCAAGCCAAGGCAAGACATAGTGCCAATGACATAAGTCCAAGACAATACATCAATAGTATATCTCGAACATGTAGGCTGTAGAGCATCTGTATGTAGCATCCGTAAGCATGTAAGACATCAAATACATCCCAATCCAAACTCTGACAAGCCAAGTAACATCCAAGACTACTCCAGATAATCCAAAATGCGTCCAAGGTGGAGCTTCAATGAGCACTCAAGCTCAACATATGCATAGGGTAATCAACCGTGACATGAGCATCAAGTCGTAGGCAACGGGTATGAATAAACCCAAGAAGCATCACTGTCAAAGCATATACCAATGTCAATAAGTGCGAGCTGAAATAAGCTCAAGCTTCCAAAAGCATCTGGATTCAATGGCAAGCTCAAAGTCGTCCCTCGATGATCAATACATCATAGCATAACCCAAGACATACATCCGGAACCAATAGGCATATGTCAAAGCATGAAAGATAGCTTCAGCCCAAGAGTATTCAGCATGCATTTACTGTTATAAACTGTGTATTTCCAGCCCCAAAATCTGGCCAAAATCATAGCATTACATGTAGCTTCAATCCCCAAATTAATCGGGATGCAATAGGCATCAAATCGGTTATGTAATCATGCCCAAACAAGCATAGGTATACAAATACATGCTGTCTCAGACCTGAAATCTATTGCAGAAGATTCTATCATCAGAATTTGGCAAATTTGACATCACCATCGCGTCCAGAGCGTGCCAAAACCCCAACTTAGACTCTTACCTTGCCTGAATCGGGTTCCGAATGCCCGAGATATGACAAAAAGAGTGATTTTTGGGCCAGATTTTGAAACAGGCACAAGAAAAACGTGAGCTGGCTGGGGGGGGTCTATTGTCCCACATGTCAACAATGGGGCCCAAAGGGGGCACAAATGAGGGCCAAAGAAGGCCTACACTAAGCCTCAGCAAGCCTTGATAGGCTGGAAGCAAGATCCAGGTGAAGGAAGCTCCAAGTGGTCTGAGCTATGGCTGCCCACAACTTGTTTACAGCCTATGAGACCTGAGAACTGAAGTAAACCCTAAAGAAAATGATCAAATACCTTTGATGTAATGCCCTGAAGGTGCCCAACAATGCCAGGAAGGTACTCAGGAAGCCGGGGAGTGACGGGAGCTCGAAGGAGTCGGATATGGCTGCCGGGAAGGAGACCCAATGCAAGTAGGGAGTCGATGGGATGCTGAGAATGCCATGAACCAAGCTCAAGAGTCGGATAGCAAAGCTCTGATACCAGTTGAAAGGGAGTGATGGATCGAAGGTTGGACTCGAGAGCTATGGCGGGAGAGCAAGAGCAAGAAAGGGAGAGACTAGAAATGGGAACTCCAACAGTCACAATGTGTGACCGGGCCTTCCTTTATTCAAACTATCACTGAAATAATAAAGAATAAGTGACGGTGACGGGCACCCGCCACCTGCAGTGTGCAATGGTGGTGACTGTCAGTGTAGTAATACACGGACGGCTAGACAGAGGCACCTTTACCCCCAACAGGTCTAAACTGGCCTAATTCACTATCTTAAGTTGTTGGTTAGACCTTTGGACTTACCAATTAATTCAATTTAGCCATATATGATTAATATAGGAAGCATTTGAGCAATTTTATGTTTTTACTTTAGCCCTAAAAAATCAAATATTAAGGACTTAATTTTTGCAAGGCCAAACTAGCCTAGCTCAATATCTTGATATATTGGTAAGCTATAATCAATTATAGTCACTAATATTCAATTATACTTACTTAGACACTATGAAAGGCAATGTTTTATTATCCAGGTACCATTCACCATTCCTCTTTTCTATTTTCCAGCAGATTCAGTGTCGGGTCAGGCATGTATTATATCATCATGTACTACATTATTTCTTTTTAACTGCAATAGATCAGCCTACCAATATCAAATTCAATGTTAGCCCAGGCCTATATTATATCATCATGCAAAAAATCAACCTATTGGTACTTACTAGTTATTTAATATTCCTACTATTCTAGCAAGACAATAGATTAGATTACTACCACTTACTTGCACTAACTTGTTCAATCAACCTACAATAGATAGACACACATAATTCAACAAGATTATAAATACCAAGTGTCGGTATATCCATACAGTGAGTTTCCTTATTATTTCTTTCATCTTGCAACCAACAATAGAGCATGGCAAGCTTGTACAATAGCCATCATCCCATCACTATTTTGGCTATCATGCCATAAAATATATTACCATCATTAAGTATCACCTTCTTTCAAACTTGTCATTAAAACATATCAGATTCTAGTATGATAATAGATCAAATTATTGCTAATTACTTGCATTAACTTATTCAATTACTCTTCAACAAATAGATACATATTATTCAGCAAGAACCATAAATTCTAAGTGTTGGGACATCCATTTATCAATTTTTTATTATTTCTTTCATCTTGCAGCCAAAATCAAAGCCATGCCAAGCCTTTATAGCAACCATTATGCTCTCATGCCATAAATATCTTACCATAATCAGGCACCACCCTCTTTTACACCTACTAAAATAGATTAGACTACCATCACCAACCTATTTATCCTTAAGAAGAAGGATAACCTGGATATTAGTCATAGCTTCTAAACTTTTAATAGGGTGTAAGTCTCTCTCTTTTTATAGGGAAGACTACTTTATTATCTTTCCTACAGCTTGTTGAATTGGGACTAACATTCAAGAATCTAGATGGGCAATGTTAGTCCAACCATTATGCCAATACTTATCCATTTTAGATCAAAGTACCTACTTGCTTAAACAATTTATAATCCTTTGTACACCATGTATGAAAGATACCAAGTCAAATACATCTATAAATTACTCCATGTTACACCATTCTATCACCTCCTAACTATTTTTCAAATACTTACCCAGATGATGTTTTCATGTTATAGGTTAATCTGGTACAATTTTACCCTATTGCACATCGATGACTTACTATTTATTTATTTGCAAAATACTTAAATTATTTATATATCAATTCAACTATATCTAAAAGAATTCATATCTACTAGGCTTAGTCTTCTGCAATGTTTTTAGCATCCATTGCTCTTGTTTCTGTTGAGGCAATTTTAAGAACCTCATCTATGTCAAAAGCTATCCTTCTACCAAGCAATATCTATTGTTAAGGCAAGTCATTTCCCATACCTTGATTTAACCCAATAAATAAGAGGATTAAACTATGTGTATTATTGTAGAGTTACTCCACTGGGTAGTAGCCTATGCCAAGGTCATAATAGTTTATGCACATTCTAATGCTATTGCAACCGTTTGAGAGAACTTCAAAAGGGCTTCTTGCTACCACCAAACTTATCTGTCAAAGCAAGTCACCCATCACATCAATTTCTTCAAGTTTCATGACAATTACTTCTAATTGCTAAGAGTGCTTACATATTACAAGTCACTATGCCCTATTTTCACACTCATACATGCAACCAGGACTAACCTATTCATTAGATTACCAAGTCAAAGTCAAATGAGAAACTCATTTGTTAGAGCAAATAAACTTCAATCATCATGGCAACACACCCTATTTTTAAGGCATGTTATTGCTCATGTTTAAGACTCTCACTATATATTTGATTGGTTCCAATATTTAGAAGCTCTCCACTGGATGTACCAAAGTTCTTAACAAGTTTTATATTTCAGCATGCACTCATCATTCTAATGCATTTGTTTTTTGCATCATTACTATAAAACCAAAGGGAAGTAGGAGTCCAAGAGATGATTTGCATCATATCCACAAGTAGACTGTACTTTTTTTTCATGTTACCCCTCATGATTAAGACTCTTCCTACAGTTGCAACATTCAAAAGTTTAATATTGCTTGTATTGTAGCAATATTACTTGCATCTCAATCTTTGTCTCTAACATGCTTTTCATTGCAACATAAAAAGATTACTTGACTACAACTTTAATTCTAATGTGGTTGCTTTCAAGACCAAAGGGGAGCAGGACTTCAAAAGGTGTTTTTCATCTATCAAAACCTACCCTCCATCATATCCACAAGTAAACCCTACTATTAAGGTAGGTTATTCCTCATAGTTAAGGCTCCCTTTTAATTTCCAATATTCAAAAGTTTATCACTACATGGATTGTAGCAAAGTAAGTGACATGTTAGCATAAACAAATTACTTTCCTTAAATTCCAATTTTAATGTAGTAGCTTTTATCGTGAATTCTACATAACCACATGGGAGTAGGGTTTTAAAAGACATTTTTTAGTTGCTAGAGCATAATCTCCATCATTTCTCTGACCCAACCACAATATACATCATGTTTTAGGCTACATATCCATAGTCATATTGAGAGTGTCATTATATCCAAGGTCATTATGCATATTATCAATCAAAATGTAAAAGATCATGGTTACTACTTTCCTAGTATAAAGGACACACCAATTACTAAGGATACCTATTTATTTCAAACAAGAATGCACACAACCACACATCTACTGTTTATTATTGCTTCCAGAGTCGAAGGTACACAAATATTAACCCCAAAACCTTGTCACATGTATTCTCAATCCTAGCGAATGCTTTTATGACCATGATACCATGTTTGGGGCTACACGGATATCAGAATTCCTTGTCTATAAGGTATATATCTTAGTGATTGCCTTCCAAATATTTGCACACTATAGTCCATACCTTATATCAATCATCCACTACTTTTAATTATTTCCAAATAGGGTGGCTGACATAAATTGTTTAATTTTCATAAAGAATTTATTCCAAAGACCCCATCATAACAAACTAATGCATGTTATCATGACTTTTAATATTATGTTTGAGGTAGCCCTTATTTTACAACATGTTACTCATGGGGCAGATATTTTTGTGTCCCATCTTTGAATGTTTCCCTAACTCAAATAAAAATGTAAACTCAAAATATAAATTTCCAATATTTAACTCACTACTTCCACATGTAAATTTGCATGCCTATTGCTCCAACTCAGAGTAGTTGAAACACATTGATCATGGAGTCAATACCTTCGAGACCCATCTTTGAATGTTGTTCTAGTTTAAATTAATCCTGCAAACTCAAAAATGTAGATTCTCATCACTTAATTCATTATTTTAGGCAATAAATGAGACATGAAAATCTGCACGCTTGTTGCTCCAACTTAAAGTAGCCATAAAGAATTACATCATTATTTCCACAATATTTTAACATCTGACAATACATATATGATATGCCACTCGAAATGAAAGATATGGAATACCACTTTTAAGGAGAAGTGGTTGAAGAGATCACAAGCATTTTTTTACGAGAAGTAGTTGAAGAGATCACATCCATTTTTTATGCAAAAGACATGGAGAGCTGTGCCACAAAGACAAGTTGTAATTGTAAACCTATGCAAAGTAGACTTGAAATATGCCATTTTTTGAGAATCTATATGCCTGTGTTTGGTGAGGCACTTTGTTTTTTTCATGATTATAGGTACAGAGGGGAGAAAACAAAACATTGATAAGTAAATCTCGTATAAACCCAAGTAAAACCTATCTCTTGAATAGTAAGCAAGCCACATGTTTAGCAGGGCATTTCATCTCTCAAAGGTGTAAATGAAGAGTCAAATTTGACAAGGAGTTTTGTGTGCAATTGTGCTTTTATTCCATACTGCGTGTGTGATATTTCCCTTCAATAGAACTTGAATCATATGGACTATTGAAAAATTAATAAATAATCAATTTAATAATACCAAATTAAATAACTAATTCAAATCTATAAAATAATGTAATTTATGCATCTAAATATTATAAAGTATTAAACTTATAAATTATACAATCAAGTTGAATATAGAATTCCTAATGAATAGTAAAGAATTTGGGTACAATAAAATAAATCATTTAAATAAAAATATGAAAGTCCTTAAAAATAAAATTCTCAACCTTTATAATCGCATTGCCAATGGAAATTGGTCCCTATAAAATCATCACCTAGAGACCAATATAGACTGATTGATCTTATTGAGCACTGCCTTCTTGTCTAGTAAGTTGGAATTGCATCTATGTCAATGCAATCCACATCACAAAGGTGGGTTGCCCAACTATTTTTGCAGGTCCAAGTAGTCAAAGAATGGATCTACAAATTCTATATATCTTGTGTACATCTACAACTCTTTTAGGTATCGAGCCTACATGCATATCTATCTTGTTGTTGAATGTGACTTGCAATTATGGACTCTAGCATTAGAGTCCTTAACCAGTAGAATATTTGATGACTTAATGTCACAATGAATCAATTCTACATACAGTTCTTTGTCTAGCTACCCTCCAATCCACAACTCATAAATTAGGCCTTTGTATCACTTCATAGAAGTATGAAACCTCAGATGTTACTGATTGATATATAGGATAGTAGTGTTTGAAATCATATATGTCATAGTGTAAGGATCCATATTGCTTACTTCTCATGGGACTCCATGGAGACGTCTAGAAAATAATTAGTCTAAGAAGTTCTACTTGTTGTAATGAACCATGACATCGAAAATAGAACAACAAACATATTCACCAAAAGCCACTCACTTGACTCTGAAGCAGTTGCTCAAAATGATGTGTCTAAATTGTTGGAAATGCTATGTCTACAAGTTAGGTCGTTTGAAGTTTGCAATAGAAAATCAAGTGCACTTTCAAGTCAGGTATGAAGTAGCATCTAATGTAGTCTCTCTATGGTGTGCTTACAACTGACACATGTTATCTTGGAAGACATGCTTTTTTTTCTTAGTATATCCTGCAGTATTGATACACTTTATGATAGAGATTGTACTCAAAGGATTCAAGTAGATTGTACTTAGAGGATTTGGGATCACTTCCTTTTGTTGAATCAATCTGCCTCTTGTTGGATTTGAGCTTGATGAGGGACCTTTGATAAGCTCTATCACAATCACATGGAAATGTCTTCCCACTTGTTACAGGCTTGTCTTGCACAGCTCATAGAGGATATGATGAACTTTATCACCAAATCATGGAGATGCTTTCTCTTGACTACATATTTGTCTGCCAGTTCTTTGTGCCTTCATTTGTACTAGTACTCTATTGCAATTTATTGAAGGCATCACATATAGGGGATCAAGCTAGCACCAGCTTTCTAGTCATTGGTGTAGGATCAATTACATGTGACATCCGACCTCATATGCTCTCAAATACCAGCAAAAGAAATTAGCATCACTAAAATCTACAGAGCCACCTTAAGCTCCAAGTGATAGTGTAGAAGTTAGATTGGGCCAGGCTTATCACTTTGGCATATTCATGCCAACTATGGGCTCTACTACTTTGCTATCATGCAACCCTCACAATTAGCTAGGCATGATTGCCAAATGCACTATCCTGAGCTAGCTAAAATAGGATTTGACACTCTAGCAACCACCAAAACCAATCATACAACTGTAGATCCTGGAAGGAGAAGCAATGTTTTTCCTAGTTGAAGTAGAAGGAAAAGTGACATTGAGCATAATTTTCTTGATTCAAGTACAAGGAAAAGTGGCATTGGCTTCTAGTGTAGGGCCTAAGTTTCTATCACATTGATCACATAGCTATTGCATTGAGTAAGGGCACTGAATCAATTGATGCTCAAATGCATGGGTAAGATGAAGAATCTAGAAAGATTCTTAGAACATCAATTCAAGCAAGAACAACGACAACTATTTGAACATCTAGCACATGCCTAATAGCATTCACAATACTTCTTCAAACAATGAGACCTCTTGCATTTATAACATCCCTTGTGCCTTCTAGAAGTAGAAGTCTCACAACAATCATCCCCATTTGTTGAAGGACCAATTCCTCATACAATCTTGGGAGAAAAAGCCAATGGATTACTAGAGCAATGATAGAATATTTAGTTCCTTGTACAATCTTTAGAGGAAAGGCCAATGGATTACGAGAGTAGTGACAAAATATTTAGTTTGTTGTGCTATCTATCCCCACTTTGTATTTTTTTCCAAGGAACCATAGATGCAAAGATGTGCCAACATGAAAGTAGGTGGGTCAATGGAAGCTTATGATTCTACATATACATTGCATCAAGGTACGGTTGACCTGTATGATGAGAGTATTATGGTGATATTGATCTAGAATGAAGATAAATTGCTGCCTCAAAATGTTGTAATTGTTTATGTCAATTTACCAAAGTTTGGGATAGTTTCAAATTCCCATGTCTCAATCGAGTATGAAAACCTACAAACATGTACTTCACCATGACATTGTTTTCCCCTTTACAAGCCTGCCAGAATGCCTATCAAAGAGGAACATACACCAATAAAATGAAGCTATCATGTTTGTTTCTTGAAGAGAAAACTTGTGCCCTTGATTGTTCAAGCCGGATGGGAAGGAATGAATTTTTTTGGCCATGTGAAGATTGGAGTAAGTAGCTGGCTCCTTGACAAATATAATAGTCTATCTGATTAGCTTACTATATTCCTATGAGCTGAACCAATCATCCATTATATCCCCGTCCATCCACCTTGCTCCTCAATAAAGTTCACTTTCCTTTCTAAAGCCTCAATTTAATGAGATAATGTCATTTTTAAAAATTTCTCTCTGGTTGCACAGAGGATAAGTGTGTGCATTGCAAAAGAGTATGTAGACATTCTACAACACTTAGTTAAAAGACGAAAAGTAGAGATGCTACCAAGTATTTCAAGATAAGCACAATAGGCCATTTATCCTACAAGCTTGACCCTTCAATCTTCAAGCTCGTTAGACAACATTTGTTCCTTGATCACTCTCTTCAATCTTCAAGCCTAACTCCACACTCCATGATCCCTAAATGATAGAAGGGCCAAGATCCTTGATGTCCTTACAAATGCATTAGTGGATGTTGCATCTTGTCATTAAACCTCCCACTTGTATCTCAGTCACATTAAACCTCCCACTTGCACCTCATTATAGCTATCCATGTACATTTCTTGCTGAATTTTTTGAGGAAGGACTATTGAAAGCACCATGGATGCTGGAAAGAAAACTTAAAGAATAAGACGAAAGAAAGATCTACTCCTTAAAGCCTCTTCAAAGACATCAACAATGGTGCTCTATTTTCTATGTATGATATGTCTAAACCCCTCTACACAAGCCATTGCCCAAGAAGAAAATGATCTTGAAAGAAAATGAAGTTAGAGGCAAAGGCCTACCATGAAAGCTTGAAAGAGAGCTTGGAAAGGGGAAAGGAAAGGTTTGCCTTCAAAAGTAACCCTAGCATAAGTTCCCCAAGAAGAAAATGATCTCGAAAGAAAATGAAGCTAGAGGCAAAGGCCTGCCATTTTCAAGCATTTTTTTGAAAACTGAAAACCCCTAGTCAAACTATAGATAGGTTTGATTTTTGCTAGCTTAGTTATTTTCTTGACTAATTTCTTTGTCATTTTGTAATTGGCTTTATTGTGTTTGTCTAGTTTAGGATTTGTTTTTGTCATTTTGTTTGATTTGTTGAGTATGAAACTTGATAGCCTTGGTCGAGTTCAGTATATTTTGGACAGGTTGGAGCTGTAGTTCATTAGTAGCTGCCGAACATTGTGGAACAAGCTTTGTTTTCTTGTGGAGACTCTTGCACTTCATGGGGTTATGGATTCACAAACACCTCACAATGCACTTATTGATGCACTGCACTCGGGGGTCATCTCCTGTTCTTATCAAATACTTCCATGCCATGGGTTGGGTTTATGCACATTTTGCACCATCGTTGAGCACTAGCACGGCATGAGGCCCACTATAGCTATATGCAATAAATCTTAGATGCACGCACACATGAGAGAGTACTCGTCAATGAGCATGCATTGTTTTATTGCACACACGAGAGTTGGGATGTTCATCACTAAGCTAGGAATCTCTACATGAGTGGTTAAGGTGGTTGGGTGAGTTTGAGGGTCGTGAAGGATGCCATCAATTGTGAGAAGGTTGTTTCTTGGTCAACATCTTGAGGACCATCAGTTTCTTAAGCGTCAGTGAGATTATGGGTGGGTGGAGCGGAGTATGACATATCTTTTTTATGAGCTTTGAGAGTTGAGGTTAAGGAATTAAATCATCAATGAACTTTTTTTGCACTTTGCATGACGCACACGCACATGTAGATAGGCTAGGCACAGTTCTTCAGTGCATCCATATTATTTCATGTGAGCATTGATTGGTTGCATACCATGATTCGACATTGCACATTCCTCGAAACATGAATGATTGGGCACTAAGTTCTTTCATAGCATATTCCTAATAGGGCACGTTGCATTACAATACTTGTCGAAGAGATTAACCCAAAACACGTCATGAATTTTTTTAATTTATGAGTTTGAAGAGTGGAGGGTGCGATAGCGAAAGATACTGAAATAGCAGTTCATGGAAGGCTTTATATTGGAGGCCTTGATAGTGAAGTTGTTGAGGAAGCCACTTGATGAAGCTGACTAAATGCTTGATATGGGGTTTGAACATCAAAATAAGGTTCATAGTAGAGCAGATGGAAGGGAGACCATGATGCTTAATGCTACTTTTTCTACTGAAATTCAAGGACTTGTAGGAGATATCTTGTTGGATTATATCGGTTCCAGCACTGATCTTATGTGCCAAAGAGTAGAATATATCCCTGAATAAGATAAACGGAGCTCACTTTTATAGCTTGTAAATGTAAATGAGGGGAAAGAAGGCCAATTAATGGTAGAATTTTTTGAGGCTTTTGAAAGAGGAGCGAAAGTGTTGTGTGAACTCAACAGCTCAATTCATGCAAAGAAGGTTTTTGAGCTTAAGCGTAAACAAGAAGAGACATGCTCGGAAAAGGCAACTGCTCATGATAACAGTGCTACATGTGCATTGGAAAATTATGATTATGAACGATTGATGTTGTGTCGATGGTGACAAAATAATGTTGGAAGATTATTGTGTGCTTTGCTGGTCATATGTGTCTGTGCGGGCAGTGACAGTGCCATTAATAAAAGGGAAGGGGACGTTCTGAAAGGCTGAAACGCAGGCATTGCAGGGAAACACCAGCCTGGTAGATGGCGTTCTGAGCAAACAACAACATGTGTTGATAATGCAGGGAATTGGATGGTCAACGCATATCATGACATGTGGCAGCGTTTTCAATACGATAGCCTTAAAGCATAAGGCTATATGTATTATTTAGCCTATAAGGCTTTTAAGGTTTAAAAAATGTTTAAGCTATAAGGAAAAGCAAAGTATTAAAAAACCTTAGGCTTTTTGAA